>NW_020664598.1:14852954-14916797 GCF_002925995.2 Terrapene triunguis
CAAGATAGCACTGTGAGTAAGAGCTTAGTAGAATTTTTTAATTTTTATATGGATACACAGATAGGATAAAAACCATTACAATCAGGGCCGGATCTGGCTTTTTGGCCGCCCCAAGCAAAAAAAGAAAAACGAGGCGGCCAGAACAGCAAAGCAAAAAAAAAAAAAAAAAAGCGGACGTGCCACCCTAGGATTGGGCAGAATGCCGCCTCCAACAATCTGCCGCCCCAAGCACCAGCTTGCTCAGCTGGTGCCTGGAGCCGGCCCTAATTACAATATAGGGCTTACAAAGCCCCTCATGCTTTGGAGTATAAACTAACCCAGATGATGAGGGTTAGTAAGAAGCTTCTATGACAAATCGTCATATGTCAGCTGTGGGGGGGTTTTTTTGCACTATTATTGTCTACTGTCGAAGAAAGGTTAATGGTCTTAACGGAACACTGCTGTGATCCAGTATAATAAAATTCTTATGTTCCTAGCTGTACACAAAACAGACCAAAGCACACAGTATACACAAGAAAGAACAACACTGAGAGGATATTAAAGAGGTATGTTAGACCTACCTCAGTCAGACAAACCTGGGATGGAATACACAGCAGCGTATGTGGACTGGCCCCCTATTTACATGGCACAAAAGACATCGGGTTGTTTTTATTATATTGAACCACTTAATGGGTTCAGAACAAATGTGTTAATTCATTCCATTGTACACAGCTACTGAACAGAAATGTAGGGTGTTATTGGGGGAGGATGCACAGGTTTACCCCAAGTTACATAGCTTTTGGTCTAAAATCCAACACATTATTAGCATAATAATACATAATTATTTTACTTAAAATATTGGATAACCACATATTGGAAATTTATCAGTTGCCTTTTGCCTCAGATCAAGGGAATTATTCGTTTAATATCTCATTACCTCTTTTGATTAAGATCAGGTATCGAGTTTAGTGTGGTATTGGTTTAATATCTGACAAATCCTTCATCAGAAGACTATATCCTGTCTTTGCCAGACAATAGACTCAATGATCCAAGGATCTTTTCCATGTTTAAAAATGACTCCATAGCATTTAGTATTAATAGTAAGATTGGC
Source organism: Terrapene triunguis (assembly GCF_002925995.2). Lineage (NCBI taxonomy): Eukaryota > Metazoa > Chordata > Testudines > Emydidae > Terrapene > Terrapene triunguis. The sequence continues at coordinate 14,854,045 of NW_020664598.1, forward strand.
TATGGTATATTCAACGGATATATTCAGGGATTGTGTAGATATAGACAGCAGTAAAGAAGTCTAGTTAGTAAAGGAAATGGAGATGATGACTTGTGACCCATGGGGCACGAGGCATAGATACTCAATCTGCTATGTGGAGGTGGTGGTGATTTTCTGAATTTGCACAAGACTAATTGTAGAATATTGGCTCTACAAAGAAGGCCCTTGATCTCTTCCCCAGTATTCTTTTCTTGCAAATATACTAGAAGTTTTGTTACAATGACATACATAGGTTGTAATTGTTGCCAACTGTGTTCATGAAATGCACAAGTTTCATTATATAGTAATCTATCCTCAGAACAGTGTGTGGCTGGGAAATGTTTAGGAAGTACTTCAGACTGAGTGTGATCTTTGACCTGCTACATGGTGAAAGTCTCAGCTTGATCCATGGGGGTCTAGCTGTGAGGAAATACCAAAATATGGGTGAATCTTAAACTAAAGGCAAAAGCCTTCAACCCCCACTAGAAAATATGTTTCTTACAGTCTATTGCTGCTGTGTAAATAGAATTCAAGACTGACTTGCAAGTCCCAGGTGTTTTTCTAAAAAAAACCAACAACCTGAGTGTTGAGATAAACTAGAACATTTCCTGTACTTTTGGTGCAAGTATAGCAGTAAAGGGTAAGTCCCTAAATGGTGCTTCCCTGAGCCACCTGAGTTTATTACCATCTTTAATTCATGCCAAGCTTTCTATACTCCTCTCCTTAGAAAGCCAGATAATATGTACTGGATGTTTTAACACTGGCTGCCTGCTTTTCCAATCTTTCAGCTGCATATTTTTGCAAATTAGCCAGTGCTTTTATATTACCAACATGACAGCTGTCCTTCGTATCCATAACTCCTCTGACAGGAGCAAATTTTGATTTGACTTTGAAAGACAGTTGCTCTTTTTTTTTTCATTACCTAGTTTCCAAAAATTCTGACACGTCAACATAATTACTATCACCTGTGCAGCAGTTTTCATGTAAATGTGGATTTCATTGTGCTTTGCAGCCTGTTGCCAGATTGATTATGAGCAATCCAATACTGTATTCATGTGCCCCATTTTCATTTCACAGGTATCTAATGTTGAATCAAAACCCAGTGTGTTCTCAGCTGATAGGCTAGATGCTGTAAATAATCACATTATTAACTCTGTGACAGAACTGCATCCTCCACATGCATGAAACCCTGCACTGTAGCTAACATCTTTTAGCTGATGAGGATCAGCCAGAATTCCCTTACGTGGCCATCATTGATGCTCATTAAGCATTGAGGTCAATAGGAGCCTGTGCATTGAATTCAGGGGGCAATGGATCACACCTTCATTGGTCGGAGGAGTCAGTGTTGAAGGATTGAAAAGCAGTTCAAATCAGATTTTAAAAGTATTTAGACTTGTAAAGAGGCTGATATAGATGCCACTGGGATTTAAAAAAGCACTCTTAGGCACCTATCTGCATCATTAGGCACCCCAACAACCTTTAAAATCTAGCCTTACCTGTCTCCAGTGGCTACACGTGCTGCATTTCAAGCTAAAATTGTAACATGAAATCAAACACTAGGATCGTCCACATGGAAATTCAGTCAAAGTATAATTACAACTAGATTACCCAGAAAGCCAAATAAATAATATTCTTAGCTTTTCCTCTTTAAAGTTATTTACAGAAATTAATTAATACTCCCAACATCCTTGAGGGGTAACTAGTTTTATCCTATCATCTCTATTTTGAAACTGGGGAAGTGAAACAGAAAGGTTAAATAACCTCTCCAAAGTCATGGAGTCCAACTCAAATGTGGGATTAGAACCCAGAAATTCCTAATCTGGAGTCCTGTGCTCAGACCACACTTCACACTCAATAGTTCCCTTTTCCATCAGATTTAATCTAGATTCTCTTTCCTCATGCACATATTATTTGGTTCAACTTTTCCCTTCATTTTACAGAGACTTTGCATATGTACTCATGGCATAACTAAAACTGTAATTAAATTGCCTACCTCCATACGTCTTCAGGAACTCCTCAGGCTGCTAAATACACATTGAGAACAGAGAACAAATGATTCTGAATGACCAAGTCCCCTTGGTTTTTTCATAGTAGTTTAAAATAATTTCCACCACAGTTGCTGCACCAATTAGAGGCTCCAGTTTTAAAACTTGCAAACTTGAAAACAGTCATCAATCTATGTATTACAAAAATAAACAAGCTGCCTGGCTATATTCCATCATTAAATGCATTTGTTTCTTTTTCTTGCTCTCTTTGCAGCCCATACACATTTTCTTTATGGAATAATCTGCTAGTCTATGATTTCCCCCCCCCCATTTTTGTGATAATGTAGTTCAATGATTCCTAGTCATTTACAACAGAAGGGCCTTATTATTCTCCACACGGACTCCTCCAGTGTAGGAGACTAGAAACTCCATGCATTTCACACTTGCAATTTTCTCTGAATTTTAACATGAGGGAAGAAGGGGAAGGGAAAATGGGAGCATGGATTGACTCCCCATGTGTGACAGTGTATAACTTCCCCACCCGGGCATATTATGGACTGAAGAAGCCTCACACTCCTCAACCCTGCTGGGCATGCTCCAACTGGAACCACAGTATAAGAGGGAGCAGCTCAGCTCAGCTCAGTGGGGACTGACCAGGGAGGAGAGAGAATGTGTGTTGCAGGCTCCTGCCTGGAAGCTGTCAGAGCCCCAAACTGCAGAGGCCAGGCACGCTGAGACCCAGGCAAATACCCATCTCTCCACAGAAGGCTATGAGGAAAAGGAGCTGTCGGGAACCCCACCTGCCGAGTACCCTGGAAAACCAGAGGTCTTGCAGACTATGGAGCAGGAATACTGGGGAGGAAATAGCCCAGGGGAAACAGACATTGATCTGGTTGTGGTACCGGGAACAGAGTCAGCATGTTTTGGGGGGATCCCTGGTGACCCAGTGGCAGGTATGCTCACTGCTGATAGGGTCCTGGGCTGGGACCTTGTGGAGAAGGGAAGGCCCAGGTCCCCCTATCCTGGCCGCTGATCCACCACTGGGTGGTGGCCCACTCCCCATTGGCCACTAGGCCATACTGCCTGGTGGTGATGGATGGCCCTATGGGCTCTGACTGCTAGTCCACACTGCCAAGCTCAGAAGGACAGTCCCATTGACTCTGGCCAATAAGCCATACTGCTGTGGACTGAAGGGCAGTCTGACTGGCTCTGGCCACTAAGTCATATTGCTCTGTGCTGAAGGGCAGTCCTATTGACTCTGGCCATAAGGCTGTGCTGCCCTGAATCTAGACGACCCCTTTGATTCTGGGGCAGGTATAGCCTGTCACCCTTTAGGGCATTATGGCCCTGTGGCCAAGTCCAAATAAGCGCTCTTCTTCTCAGGGTGGGGAGGCCCAATGACCAGAGTCAGTCTGATTGTCCCAGAGTTCAGGACAGTAAGGGCTTATCTACGCTACCCACTGGATCGGCGGGCAGTGATCGATCCAGCGGGGGTCAATTTATCGTGTCTAGCATAGACGTGATAAATCGACCACTGAGTGCTGTTCCATCGACTCCGGTACTCCACCAGAACGAGGAGCACAAGCGGAGTCGATGGGAGAGCATGAGCTGTTGACTTCAGCTATGCTATTCACGTAGCTGAAGTAGCGTATCTTAGATCAACCCCGTGCGGTAGTGTAAATAAGCCCTAAGTCTCAGTGGAAAAAGTCTAAGTTGCCACCCTTCTTCCCAGGGCAGTGAGACCTAGTGGCCAGAGTCAGAGTGGCCATCTTTAGATTCAGCCTAATGTCCAGAGTCAATAGGACTGCCCTTCAGCACAGAGCAATATGGCCTAGTGGCCAGAGCCAGTCAGACCGCCCTTCAGTCTAGGGTGGAATGGCCTACTGGCCAGAGTTAATGGGACTGCCCTTCTGCACTGGGCAGTGTGGCCTAGCAGTCAGAGCCATTACACATTCATTTACAAAACCATCACCAAAAAGAGAGATGCAGAATGTTGTCATCCAGTAAATACCCAGCTGCAACATATTCCACAGTAAACTATGTCATCTTTATAAAGTGTCCAATAGGGCGCTGGATTAAAATCTTTAATCTCTTCCAGAATGTCATCTGGCTGTTTGATCCCCTGTACAATCATTGTAAAAATTTAGACAATTCTCACTTATATGGGGTTTATACACCATGAGCATTCCACACCAAACTTGATTTCAGAAAGCTGTTTCAAAAAAATAATCTTGAATAAGATAAACATAATAATGAAACCAAATAAATTGAAGAAGAGTCCAGATGGGTGAACTAAGCCTAAAGAACTTGCCTGATTAAAATAAAATCACAACTGTTCTTTATGACATTATTTCTTATTGGACTGTAATGCACATGTCCAACATTGTCCTTTCTTATATTGTTAACCTACCCTCTCTGGCATCTTTTGTTGTGCTCAAAATGTAGTGTTTATTTGTTCAAAATTAAAAGGAAAACAAGACTCTTAAAACTTTGCTGTAGACACATTGGGCCAGGTTCATCCATGATGTAAGTCAGTTGAAGATAGACCAGAAGATATTTTGGCCTTTTGTGTCGGGCCTTTATTAACTTTAGTCATTTGTGCCAGATGGGCAGTAAGACAACAGACTAGTTGCTCCAACACAATGATATTCACTTCATTACTTTGCTTTTCCAATTAGATTAAAACATCTTTCAACCAACCCATTGTCAAGTAATGAAAATGTATGATCTGTGGTCTCATCAAATCTCACAAGCTAAAGCAAATTAGGACCTGGGATACACTTGGAAAAGGACCTCCAAGGAACACCTGGGTGCTTCAGGAAATTGTGCTAGTTACTCAATGGTAACACTCTATCCTCTTAAATCAGGAGTGGACCACAGCCCAAGCATAGTGATAGGGGGGCACCTAAAAGTGCCATTTTTCAGAGAACACAAAATCCAGATTAATGACCAAAAGGAAAGATCCCACAGCACTTTTCACAAAAGTAACAGGGTTAACCCTATGACCTGGACAAATTCCAATCTGAGTACTTACCAAAGCTATGTAAAAGAGTTACAGCGGAACTGAAAACAATCAAAATTTGCCCCTTTGTCAAGTCTGCCGGACATCTTCTATTTAAATAAATATAAAATATATGGAGATATACCTATCTCATAGAACTGGAAGGGACCCTGAGAGGTCATTGAGTCCAGCCCCCTGCCTTCACTAGCAGGACCAAGTATTGCTTGAATGCATATACTGCTTTCATCAAAATTCTTAATATTAGAGGAAAACACTGTCAAAGTTGGGCACAATTTTTTGTTGTTCCACCTGGATAGCAGCATAAAGCTCAATGCATTATTAAGTTCTGAGCTAAGGTAATTGGGATTGCTCACGTGGATGAAGTCACATGTGATTGCTATAGTTTCTTTGGCTGAGTGTACTCCAGATGTTCAAGCGGGTCGAAAATAAATAAATAAAAGCCATTTTGACTAAATTCTCAGAGGGACAACTTACAGCTTTTCTCTCTGAGCTACATAGGAAACATAATTCTGTTGTAACTAGTTACTATACTGTTTGGGAAACAGATATTTGAATACATTTTAGCTTAAAATAATACTGTCCCCTACTTTATATACCATTTTATAACAGGAACCTGTGCCTGTAAATCCATTCTCTTGTGGTATTGACCACCTGCTGCCTCAGTTTGAAGGGGGAGGCCTGTGTTCCCTTGCTGCCTAGTTTAATAGTCTAATTTATAGCCAAGGAATTGTTTACATTCTCCTATATTGGAAATTATGGGCCTGAGTCTTCATTGCCTTGCACCTCAAGTAGCCATTTACATGTGGGCAAAGTGCATATAGTGTGCTACTGACATGGTGGCATTTAATACTGTTCACAGGTGTAAAGGATTACATAAGATGCAAGGCAAAGTGACCATTAACCAGGGGCTACCGCAAGGAGCAAGGCTCCAAGGTCGTCACTTTGTTTCCTTAGCATTGGCTACTCCCTCCATCTACCAATAGGCCATTCTTCCTGAGGACCTCAGAAGTCTGTTGCCCCAAAATGTAGGATTTAGCTTCCTAATGTAATCAGGTGGATCTATAAATCAGGGGGATATTCATCTGAGCCAGAAACTGTGGCACAAGTGGCCCTAAAAGAGGCTGCTGCTACTAATGATAGTGCCTAATTTGGACAGGCTGATTCTTCTAATGTGTCAACTCATGTGGAAATATGACCATGCTGCCATGGAGGCGACGAGTGACAATGATAGAGAGGAGCAGGAACTTACTAATGAGGAATAATGAGCCAGGAGGAGGCTATAGGTCTACCTACTATGTCAGGGCAAGAGCCTCTATTGCTTGGAAGGCCAAGCAGCTGTAACAGCATCAACCACACTGTGATGGGATGTCCAACCCACACAGGACTGTAAAGAGTTAAGATGGCCAGGCAGACTAATTAACTCCACAGGCTGCACCTGGAAGAGAAGCCAGGGAGCAAGGAACTAACTGGAAGCAGGCTCAGCTGGACAGGAACACGTGGGGCCTGCATAACGCCAGGTAGCTGGCAACAGAAGGAGCTGCAGGGGAAATAGGCAGCAGTCACTCCCTGGGAAGGAGGAGGAGGGTTTGGAGCTGGTACTCCCAGAGAAATGGGGGGAACCAGGAGTTGTAGGAAGCAGTTCAGGGAAGGAGCAGAGCAGTGGGGGCTGGGAGAGAACTGCTGGGTTGAGGGTCCCTGGACTGGAACCCAGAGTAGTGGGTGGGCCCAGGTTCCCCTCTTGGCCACTGGGGAAGTGACACCATCAGGGTAATGCTGGAGAAGACTGCCTGAGATGTGTGCAGAAGGACTTCGGGTAAACCCCCTGGAAGGGAAACCATGTAGTGACCTGGCCAGAGGGCTGAGTCACAAAGAGGAAGTTGCGGTACCTGGACCGAGAGGGGTCCGCAGGGGAGATGCCGCCGGGAAGGAGTGGGGGGCACAACACCTGGCAGAGCTAATCCCCAGGATGGCCAGCAGGAGGCGCCACTAGCAATTGCCGCACCCCATGACACACGCTAAACTTCTATTACTCCTGACGCTGCAGTGATTACTCTTTGTGGGCTATCTACTGTGTTGATGCCATCACTTATTTCTTGATGCCATTTGGCAGCCACAGTACAGGGATGGAAAGCATGTCTTCTTCATTCTGGAGCGGTGTGTGTGTGTGGCTCAGATTCTCATGTTCGTATTAGCAGTGCTATGGCTCTACTGGGGACCAATGCTAAGGCGTTCACTGTTGCATCCATGTTTTGTGTGCACCTGCGTATGTACTTCCTCATCTTGCTAACTCGTCCTGCTTTCTTGCCGCAGCTGCTGCTCTGCTCGGGCTTTCTACAGCACACTATTGCTAGTCTCTGTAAGGCTTGCCTTCTCTGCATTACACCCTATCCACCCCAATAGCCCTGCTGCTTAATGCTAAGTGGCCAAAAAAACAAAAACTAGCCGTACATTTATAGATGTTCTTATTTAATGACCTGTTAGGGGGGTGGGTCAGAAAAATCCTCTTTTAATAGATTTATGGACCATTTGTCAGACCTCTGACATTGCATTGAGTGCACACAGACTTGAAAAAGATGTGGGGGTGATGGTGGATAATGAGCGGAACCATGAGCTGGCAGTGGGATGTGGTGGCCAAGAGGGCTGATGTGATCCTTGGCTGTATGAACAGGGAAATATTGAGTAGGAGTAAGGTGGTGATTTCACCTCTGTATTTGGCACTGCTATGACAGTTCCTGGAATACTGTGCCCAGTTCTAGTGTCTTGTTTAAGAAGGATAGAGCTAAATTGGAGAGATTTCAGAGAAGAGCCATGAGAATGATTAAAGGATTAGAAAATATGATTTATAGTGATTGAGCTCCTTGAGTCTATTTATCTTAATCAAGATAAGATATAGACCGTGATCAAGTCACCTCTTAAAGTGCCTACATGAGCCCAAATGGCTTTTACCTCTCAAGAAATGCAGTAACCACCCTGAAATTCAGTCCTTGGAGTAACTTGTTGTTATGATGCAATGGTTTACTTATTTTTATCTGTAGTTTCCAATTGGATCTGTGCACTTACTAGCCATTCTCACAATGGGTTTCCATCACAGCCATCACTGACAACTAAATCAGAAAGCTCCATTTGTGTGGAGACTTCTACAGCCATTTCATACTGCGCAAAAGCACCTGAATAATCTGAGAACCATTCAAATTGTCATTTATTTTACCTGCAGTATTTGCCTGCCTCACTCATGGGCTCTGCAGCGTTTATGCTACTGTGAATTGTTGCAGTTAATTCTGCTCACTTGTATTATGCCACATTAAATAACCTGTGATTCAGCAGGATTGGGGTAATCTGATACAATGTGGCAGGAAGTGCAATTTGATGCCACATATGATGCAGAAGATTTCAGAAGCTCTTTAAAAACAAATAAAGCAACTTTTGTAAATATGGTTTAAGAGGTTGTAAAAGCAGGAGCCCAGCTGCACATGAGCTGTAGCTAAACTCTAATAATCTTTGGCTGTCAAGCAGAATTCTGCTGAAAAGTGAGTAAATAGCAGTGATCCTGGTATGGAGGATGGGAATGACTCAAGTCAAGCTAGGAAAAGAGCATTCCCGTTATTAGAGCTGGGTAAAAAGTGGGTTTTGTTTGTGTGCACACTGGGAGAGAATTTACTCCCCCACACACACTTTCCTGAAAATATTTATGCAAACTCAAATTAACATAGCAATGTGCAAACTGGCATCTGTACATGCAAAGTGTGTTTGTTCCAGACGTTCTTGCCTGAAGTTTAAGACACCTGAAAAAGGAATGATTTTCAGCTCTTTCTGAAAAACCAGGCACCTCCAGTCACATGTCACTTTTGCAGTCTTAATCTCCTGAATATACTGGCTGCATGTGTTTGGCAGTGAAGGGCTTACGGAGACAGGGAGAGATTAAGAGTGGTTTAAAATCACTTTTTAAAAACAAAATAAATACCATCGGCATAAGCAGCAGAGAGGAGGATCGGAGGATATTTAAGCAGCAGAGAGGAGGATGGGAGGATATTTAAGCAGCCAGAAAATCCCTTACCTATTGCCACTTGCTGGCCATTTCTTAAATTCACATATGCATTACCATGTTATGCTAGTAAAATGACATACTGAACACTTCTGCATCCCCCTGTGATTGCATAACAGCCTACATCAGATCCCATGTACTGTAATGGGTCTAAGTCCTTGATCTCCTGCTTTCTTCAGTTAACACCCCCCCCCCCCCCCCCGCAAAACAGAGATTATTACAGGTCACCTTTCCTGGACATGCGGAGAAGTACTTGGCTGGATGACAAAGTTAAATTGGTGGTACCCAGTTTACACCCACTCCTCTCTTCTGCTTATAGATTATAAAGTGTCTTTGTGGCAGAATCCTTTTCTCCCTCTGCTGCTGTGTCGAGTACGTCTTGTTCACTGCTTGTGCTGATGATCCATCTGCGATGAAGGTTACCAATGGCAATAAGACACTCCTGAAGTTACCACATCAGAGGAACAGAAGCTGTGATTGGTTTCCAAGATATGGACAAAGTCCCACACTCTTGAGATCTAATGCACCCTTTCCAACAAGTGTTGCTCGCTTTCATAATTATGGTGCATCAGTGACTGGGAGGAATGTTTGGGGGAGATGACAGAAAATGGGAAATCAGTATATTCAGTATATGCACATGTATATATGTTTCATGGGAAACTTAGAGTAGCAATCTTCTAGCACTGAGGCAGCTATTCAAATGGGATGAGAAGGACAGGTGACTGCATTCTTTGCACCCAGAGCTGAGCACGCACGTGCAGTTAACAGCTGTGGTGCTGTGCACTTCCCATGTCCAAAGAAGGGAAGAAAGGCTTACCTTGCTTCTGAACAAAAGAATCACAGGTGCCTGTCCTTGCTGCCAGGATTTAGGCTGAGTTAGATGTGCGGTGACCCTGACTCTCTGCAGTCTTCTTCAAAAAGGGGCAGACGCACAGGCTGCAAGCCCTGAAATGGACCGTACCCCAGCACTTTTTGGCAGGCCAAGTATAATTTTGTGCAGGAAGTTAATTTAGCTCATGAAGGAACTAAATTCTCTTCCTTCGTGGGCTAAATTCACTTTCTGAACCAAGTTACACTCAGCACAAAGAGGGAGGTGCACAATAGGGAGCTAGCTTCGGTTCCCTCATTCTCAGACTACCGTGGTGCTGTCCCCTGCCCTGACACAAGGGCTACTCTAATTTAAGACAGCTAGCAATAATACCTAAGGGGATGTGTACACTGCAGTTAGACACCTGCAACTGGCCCATGCCAGCTGACTCAGGGTTGTTGGGCTTGGGCTGTGAGGCTGTTTAACTGCAGAGTAGATATTTGGGCTCAAGCTGGAGCCTGGTCTCTAGTACCCTGCTAGGTAGGAGGGTCCCAGAGTTCAGGCTGCAGCCCGAGCCCAAACGTATACGCCACAATTAAACAGCCCCTTAAACACCCTCAGAGGACATACGCCAGCTGACAACGGCCATTGGGTAAGAATAGAACTCCCCCATCCCTTTCTTCACATATCAGACTCCCTATGCTGAATGGGGTGGAGGTAGATGAGAGGGGGTGGTGGGTGAGCTGGCTCTGCCAGCTTTATGCTGGTTGAAAATCTGCACAAACAATCCACTCAATTTCAAAACAGATAAGACAATACAAACCAGGACTTGTTTGCAGACAATTCACCAAAAGGGAGAGAATTACACTGAATTATTTGCTGTTACATCTTATCTATTTAAACAGCATCATGCACTACTGTCTTTACTGGATGTTAGCTTGATGGCGAATATTGTATTACTGTCCTGAGCTGGACCTTAAATTATGCACTGGAATTTAATTATGCTCGAATATATTGAAAATAGATGTAATCATTCTAGCATCACTTACACATAAGCATTTTATTATGATACATGTTCTATTTTAATGGATAAATGTATTCCTAGAATGTAGGGAAATTGCTCACTATCATCGTCTCACTAGAGCACAACAAGTAGTGTAGCAAATTAAGTCTCATTTTCATGAATTTTTGCATGAATGTTGATCTTGGTATGAACTTGGAAACACATTGAGGCTGATATAAATTGTCATAGCAACATTTAAGTCAGTGGAGTTATGACAATCTACAGCAGCTACAGATCTGGCCCACTGAATTTGATCATTTTATTAATATGCTCCTTGTAATTCTCAGGGTTTCCATTGCAGTCAAGGAACAATTGGGGAGCCACCCACTGGCCTGGATAATGTATCTAAATTCTACCAGCCAGACACCTAGTAGAGTAAAACACAGTTCACTTGCTGGCACACAGTCAACTTGTGGAACTCCTTACCTGAGGAGGTTGTGAAGGCTAGAACTATAACAGCGTTTAAAAGAGAACTGGATAAATTCATGGAGGTTAAGTCCATTAATGTCTATTAGCCAGGATGGGTAAGGAATGGTATCCCTAGACTCTGTCAGAGGGTGGAGATGGATGGCAGGAGAGAGATCACTTGATCATTACCTGTTAGGTTCACTCCCTCTGTGGCACCTGGCATTGGCCACTGTCGGTAGACAGGATACTTTGGTTTGACCCAGTATGGCCGTTCTTATGTTCTTATGTTTAAAGTAGAGTAAATGATGGATTCTCTGTAACTTGAAGTCTTTAAATAATGATTTGGGGACTTCAGTAACTCAGCCAGCGGTTATGAGCCTTTTGCAGCAGTGAGTGGGTGAGGCTTGTGGCCTGTGATGTACAGAAGGTCAGTCTAGAATGATCACGATGGTCCTGTCTTGCCTTAAAGTCTTTGAGTCTGTGAGAGTCAACAAATTAATTAAGCATGTGCCTCACTTTCAGCACTGGAGTAGTTCTAGTGAAGGCCAGTGGAACTATTTACATATTTAAGCAGCTAGTGGAATCAGGATCTACGTACCCAATTCATATTCAAATGCTTAATGTTCAAATATTGCTTAGGTTGTATTTTTATTAGAACGTCTATTCGCTTCCCCCACCCCCACAGCCATTCAATTCTAGATTTTTACCAGTTTTCCAGAGCATGATATATCGAGTATCTGATCCGAAATGTTTCAGAAAGAAAAATTGTCCATAGAGATGTGTGGTACTGGATCTATAAAATTACCTATGTTAGAAAGATTAGCCATTTCAGTGGCCAAAGTAAACAATAAATGATTGGAACAGCTGGACTCATATACCCAGAGGGGAAGATTCACAATGTTTGTTATCTGCTTGTACTTTTTGCTGACTAACACATTTACCCGAGTCATGGATCTACTACACTGAAGTAAGAAGTAGTTAGGGGATATCTACATTACACTAGCAGGTTGAGGTTTGTTTTGGGGGGTGTTAGTTAATCTTGATTTAACCACATCTCTTTTCCACCAAGAACTTTTCGATAGAAAAAAGTTGTCAAGATACATTTTGACTAGTTCTATTAAAAAGTTTGAGGTTCAAACAAATCTGGGTCACAGTCTCATGGCTGTTCATCAAATCCTGTGGGGATGTATCATCCTTACGCCAACCTAATGGAAAGTTCCATGAGAAGGTAAGGGTCACAATGGGACACTTGCCTGGCAATGGCTCATGGCCTTGTAAGACAAAGGTGCCCCCTGGTGGTCTAGGGATTATATAAGATGAGGTAAACAAGGTAATAAATCATGGCCTTATGTAAGGAACGGTTGAACCAATCGGTGTGGGGCTATACATGTGATAAACACATGATTCTCCTTCTTGTCCAATCCGTAGATGTGTGATTATAGCCTAATTGTGTTATGTAATGTTGAGAAAGACTATAAAAGAAAGCTTGTAATAAACAAGATTCGATTCAGCTTGCAACCACATTGGTCGTGTGCTTTATCCGCTCCGCATGGGACCCCACAAAATCCATCAAGCCAAGTGAAACTTGGTAGTTTAAAATTGTTTTGCTTTGTGATTGCTTGATTCTGAAAATCAGCTCAAAAACAGAATCAAAACTAACTTACAAATTACACTGGATTTTTTTCAGGAAAAATGTTTTCTCTTGTTCATCTAGTCTATAGCATTGGTCAGTATTTTTTTACTGATTTCAATTAAATTATAATAGGACACTTGAAGTGATATAAGATCACCAACCCATAGGACTTGCAATAAAACTAAAGGTATGAATTACAAACTATTTAGATATTTTGGTTCCAATTTGCATGTAGACATCCCCTTAAAAGGGGAGAAGTTCATTCATCAATTATAGGTTTATGTAAGACTTAAAAAATCATGGCTGACTAATATGAAGAAAATGGACAAAATGTGCCGAAAATTGTGAAATTTGCAAAATGTTTCAATTTCTTTCTGAAGAGCTTACAAACGAAACTCGTCTGCCTACCCTCTCCACCTTGCACATATTTAAGACATGGTTTCTGTATAGGAAGATTTATATACTTCACTGACAGTACATCACTTTTTAAAGATTTAGTATTTTGGGAGAGGTGTGAAGGGAAAAGGGGTTTTATTACTATACAGAAAAAGAGCTTAACCTTTTCAGAAGTGGTGGCACTTTGGAATTAGTAGCTATAAGCTGTACAGCAGTACATTTAAAGAAGAACATCAATATCATTCCACCTGGGGTGCCACTCTAAACCTAGAGTGAGATTATCCAAGATTGGAGACACAATTAAATATAACCCTGGTATAGGAACAGTCTTGAAGATTGGCTTTGGTGTAATAGAATCCAACTTATTCTTCTAATTAATGACTGTATTCAGTAATTCGGGAACCTGTATATTTCTTTTCTGTTCAGTGATTTGTGTGGTAATTCTTTTGCCCATGTTCACCAGTTTTTGTAAGAAATGATTTTGCTTGACTTCTTTTTGCACTTGCTATTTTTTTCCATTGATCTTTCATGTGCCATAGCCCTGGAATTATTAATCCAGAAAGTAAGATGCCCATTAATATCCTTACTACCTCCAACTTAGCATTCTCCCTTTTACCCATTTTTTGTTCCATTGTTTACAAACTCTGCTTTCCTAGCCTTTCCAGATAGTTCTCTACCATCCTGTTTACAGCACAATACTAAAAATGAGAACTAATAGATTGATTGTGGTCTAAAGATCCTCAGAGACAAGTGGATGGAATTCTTTCTTCTGCCATCTCATGCATCTCGGCACGCTCTGTTTTTTGTTTGTTTGTTTTTTAAGCACAGCTCTATGTTGCACGGTGGATTTCGAGGGTCTGTGTCTGTGATGGGATATAGCAGTAGTCTGGAAAGGGTTAAGGGATGCCTGACAATCATGTGGCTGGTTCCTGTAGTTAGAGGTCAATTTACGGTTTATGTATTCATGTGTGCAGTCTAGAACAGTGAGGGGTTATGTGACCACCTGTCCTGTAACCCTGGGTGCCTCAGATGTTCTGTGCTTTGGCTCATAGTTTGGACACTGACAGCCAGCAGCCAAGCAAGCACTGAGTGTCTGTGTGTTAAGCAGCTCTGATTCAGCGACTGATTCCAGCAGCTTCCTCGTTACACCCCAGCCACATCCTGGAATCCATCAGCTTTGGTTACACCTAGCAAGATGACCCCAACATTCCCCAGTCCCAGATTTTCCCAAAACACTGTGCTCTGCAATGTCCAACACTTTCCTGGACCATTCAGAGGGTTGATAAGATTTGTTTGCTCCTCTGAAGAGACAAAATATACAGCTTATCCCTTTCACTGGAGTTAGTAACCACTTTGATTCAAACACAGCATAGGGCTGGTTTAGATTAAAAGTAAAACAAGTTTATTAACAAAAGGAGATAGGATTTTAAGTGATACCAAATAGGAGGAATAAAGTTAGAGAAACAAACAAAAAAAGTAAAAATATGCTTTCTAATGTTAACATTTTAAGAAGCTATTGTCTAGGTATTGGGTAAGTTTCCTGCCACACATTTCTTCCAGCAAGATGACTGACAACCCTTTTGGTCAGGATCTCTCCCCAAATACGAAGTGTCTTCTTAGGGGAAAGATAACTGGGGTTCTTTTATAGTTCAATGAATCTTTGAAATGGATTCTTTTGAAGGTTACTCCCCAAAATAAAGTTCATTCAAGCTATGATGAAGGAGACATGGGATCTGGTGGTGAAGGAAGTTCTATGGTAGTTTCTTCTCCCACTGGTATTTGCTAAAATTCAAATTGATCTATTCCTGCTCTCTCCAATGCAAATGAATGGCCACTTGACATGTGATTGCTAATCAACTCTGGCAGCTGGCTAGGAGCATTGGCTTGTCCTTTGTGTGGGAGAAACCTGTTTACTCCTTTCCCAGTCTTTTCTGGTAAACATATTTTAATTCTATATTTCCTTCATATTTGTATGGTCGCTTGGGCATTTACTGCAAGAATATTAATGATATCTGTGTTATTAGTTTTCCAATGGTACTTTACACGATGCATATCAAATACAGTTTATGACACTAACGAATAGGGATACACTGAACTGATCAGGCCAGCTGAAACTCACTACCAGATACCAGTGAGCCCCTTGCCTTCTTGCACTGGGATGCTGTTAGGGTCACACCATGTAACCAATTTGACTCTGCTTTGCAGTTATCCCTTTCTAATGATGCGAGGGCCTCCATTCTGAAAAGCAGTGTCAGTTGAAGATGGCTGCTTTTACAGAATACGTTGAATCACTATGTGTTCACTTAAGAGGACTACATTTGTTCTCTCATTTCATTTTTTCCCTTAATCTAATATTAAAGTTATTCAGACTGAAAGTATATAGTTGATTGGCAGATGAAGAAAAACAGAACTCCAATGAGTCAATAAGCAGCAAGTGGCATGGGACTTCTCTGATTACTGTCCACCAAATACCTCCTGGCAGCACAAGTCCAAAGAGGTAAAGATTAGAGCTGGTCGAGAAATTTTCAATAAAGCATCTTGTCATTGAAAAATGCTGATTTATCAAAACAAACAGTTTGCAGGAAAGGGTCAGCTTTGAAAATTGATTTAAAGGAATTCTTTTTTCAGGTTAAAGTGACTTTGTTCTGAAATTTCAGTTAATTTGTGGTAAAAAATAAATGTAAAAAAATTAAAGGTCAAAATTGAAATGAAATATTGACCCAACCTGAAGTTATTTTGTTTTGGGGTGGTTTTTTTTTTCATTTGTGAAAATTTGAGATTTTTATTTTTCACCCCAATTTGAGATACGATTTTTTTTTTCAAATCTCAAATTCTCATGAGATGGGAAAACAGCTTCCCAACAGCTAGTGGGGTTGCATCCTATGTCCATGACATCCTTTTCTAAACTCTTCAGGTGACGTTGGTAAGGGCATAATCTGAAGTTAATTGAAGTCAATGGAAGGACTCCCGTTGGCTTCCATGGAGTTTAGATACACAACCTTATGAAATTGGAAATTAAGCAGTAGCTGGGAGTCAGGTGACTCAATTCACCTGCCCAATTCACACAGTACTGGTGGCCTGTGACCCTCTCTACTCTAAATGTATACCTATGTGGGAAGATCTGAGAGCTCATTTGTGAAAAAAAAACCTCTATTCTTTAAATTCAGACAAACGCATACACAAAGAAGATAGTTATGGAAAATAGCCTGCTCCCACAGAAATAATTAGGTCTGGTTGATAAGACACTGCATTGCTTGGTGAAAGTGCTTGCCACACTTGTACTTGCACTGATTTTGCACAGCACCTCAGTGAGCTAGCTATTGTGTTTCTCTGGTCATACATGTTAATCTCACCCATTGCACCGAAAATAATAAAGCGATGTAGCACCACTTGACTCCAAGTTGCTTAAACAACAAGAAAAGAGCATCTCAACAAACAGTCTATACTTGCAGTGCATTATAAATGGTATTATTTGCTCAGGCATCCTTTTAAAGATGGTTTTCAAAATATCAAAGGGCCACTTAGCACATAGCCTATTAGTGATCCACTCTAGGCTGCAGTGTTTTATGTTAAGTAAGGTAATGCAATGCAGCTAGATTAATTAAACAAATAGAAAAGAAGGATCAGAAGGAATAACGTGGTAATAACTCCATGGTAATATACTTGTTCTTGACAAAGAATATTGATTATTGGGGTGTTTCACATTTGTTATGCACTAATGCACTGAACAAAAAGTAACAGCTCTGAAGTAATTACATAGAAATTGACAGTATATTCATCCGTGTTTTGGGTTATTTCATTGCACTGGTATTTTC
Organism: Terrapene triunguis; assembly: GCF_002925995.2. Lineage (NCBI taxonomy): Eukaryota > Metazoa > Chordata > Testudines > Emydidae > Terrapene > Terrapene triunguis. The sequence continues at coordinate 14,871,235 of NW_020664598.1, forward strand.
ATAAATTACAGCATGTCACTTTAGGTGTACATAAAAGTTAAATCATTTATAGCTACAACTGATTATTAAAAATGAGAACGTGGGGGAATCTTTCGTAGAATTTGGGATACAAGCTTCAGTGCAACTTTTGTACAACAGTAAATTACTAAAAGCAAAGGATTTTTGGTTTGGTTGCTGATGGTTTTTCAAGTGAATTGACTGCCAATTTGAATTCCTCCTTTTACCACAGAACAGAAACAGGGAAGAGCAGTGCACCTGCAATCCTACACTATGATGCTTTGCAAATGTGCTTCACGCTAACCTGAACGGACCACTTCTAATGGTGAAAAATTAGCTTGCTCTCCATCGCCCATTCAGCCCCTCGCTTCTCTGATGAGATCACCAAGGAGGGTGAAAATCAGTGTCCATTCAGATAGCAATATCTGTGACACACTTAGAACTAAACTGAAATTAGTTCAGCTAATTTGCATAGGTCACTAAACAGTCAACTGATAACTTCCATTCATTATGCTAACCTGAGCCAGAATGGAACTGGTGATCTAAGGATGAAACACTCCTATATCCCACTACCAATCCTGAACTATCCAGCCACCTGGCATATTTTAGTACATGGATTCCATCCAAGCAGGGGGTAGAAAGAGGATACTCTAAAAGCCTTTTTTTTTCTGTTGGAAGGAAACTAACACATTATTTTAAATGTATGAGCATCTTAAGATCTAAGCCAACATATTCGGTTAGTACTTAATTAGTGGATCAATGAGCTTGCAGCCAGGAAAATGAACTCTGAATTCCTAGGTGAAGGCCACTTGGGTTGCTTGTGCTGCTGCTTTGTCCTTTTTTTAACTGAAGCCCCAGATAATAAAAGACATGATGGATATATTGTTCAAGTTAGTGTGCTACAGATCAACTGATGTAATGACTCAGATACCTTCCTTCCTAGAACATTTCAGTGAAGTGATTATATCGGCCATTTAAGGAAATATGCTAAGTTATGGTTCTGATAAGAATGGCCATACTGGGTCAGACCAAAGGTCCATTTAGCCCAATATCCTGTCTTCTGACTGTGGCCAATGCCAGGTGCCCCAGAGGGAATGAACAGAGTAGGTAATCATCCCCTGTTGCCCATTCCCAGCTTCTGACAAACAGAGGCTAGGGACACCATCCCTTCCCATCCTGGCTAATAGCCATCGATGGACCTATCTAGTTCTTTTTTGAACCCTGTCTTGGCCTTCACAACATCTTCTGGCAAGAAGTTCCACAGGTTGACTGTGCTGTGTGTAAATCTACTCAATAGGGAAAAATAACCTTTGCAGAGAATTGACATTGTTAAAAACAAATCAAATGAGAAATTTTTGTAAGCAGTTGCTCAGTAGGTATAGGCAAACCAGCCGAGGGAGGTGGGGGAAAAGCACATTACACCACTATCCAACCAAACCTGGCCCAGACTGCACTTCAGCTCACAACACTGTCTCCCTGAAGTTCCTGCTGTGTCTTCCGGTGAAGTCATTTCCCCACCACATTATACTCAAGAACTACAAACTGTGACTCAGCCTCCAAAACATGGTTCTCATTGATAGACTTTGATAAACTTCAATTGTGAGTTTTTATGTGACATACTTGATATCTTGAACTAGTGTGTGTGTGTGTGTGTGTGTGTGTGTGTGTGTGTGTGTGTGTGTGTCAGGGCCGGCTCTGGCTTTTTGGCCGCCCCAAGCAAAAAAAAAAAAAAAAAACCTGCGGCGCGGCCGGACCATGGGTGCAGGAGGACCGGCTGGAGTGGGCGGGAGAGGGGGAGTGAGCGGGCAGGAGAGAGAGAGAGAGAGAGAAGGGGGCGGCCAGGGCTACAGCAGGGGCGCTGCCACGTGGCCCCTCCCGCTGCGCCGCCTCCTGCTGCGAGGGCTCCACTCCGGTCGGCGGGGAGGGAAGGAAGAGGACTGCCCTGCAGGGCACTCTGGTTCTCCGCGCCGCCACCCCCTACAGGGTGGCCAGAGCGGAACAAGAACAAAAACAAAAACAAAAACAAAAAAAAGTGGCCATGCCGCCCTAGGATCGGGCAGAATGCCGCCTCCAACAATCTGCCGCCCCAAGCACCAGCTTGCTCAGCTGGTGCCTGGAGTCAGCCCTGGTGTGTGTAAGTAAAACTTACAGAGCCTGCAGTTCTGCTGCGGAAGATCTACGTGTCGCCACTCACCTATCCTTCAGACTCAGCTGCATTATTCAATGCCACTTGATTACCTTAAAGTGATAGCTTTCTCCTACAGAATTTGGCATTGCTGATAGTACTTGAAGAAGGAAATAATCTTGTAATTAAGACAGTAGATATGCTAAAGAAAATTCTCTCAAATGACAATTTTACCACCCTCTCCCCGTCCAATAAAGTTTTCAGTTTAATGATGGGCAAATCTGAAATGGTTTGGCGTTTCTATTTGCATAAGTTTAGATGTTGATCCAAACACTACCCAGATCTCTGGCATCTGCAAAATTAGGCTGGGAATATTGGGCACGGTATTCTACCCTCTTTATCCTCTGTTACAGTCAATGAAAGTTTCATGTGCATAACTTGCAGGCATAATTTGGTTCAATGTTAGGAGAGAGTTTCAGGTGAGGTTTTTGGGGCTTTTCGGATTCTGGTTGGCCCAGCACTAGTGCAGGAACAACATTTTGGTTATATTTTAGATACTCTGTCAAGAAGTGCAGACACAAGTAAATGTTCAGATAACTATTAAGTTATTCATCTTTTGTGAACCCCAGAAAAAACTTGAATCCAGGTTCAGCTTTGAGCAAACGTTTGGGATATTTTTATTTTATTTTATACCCATCTGTTCACCCATCCCCAATTTAATTAATCACAACAAAATACAAATTGGGTGATCAGCTTCTGAGACATCAGATTATAGGTAGTTCTATGCAACCTGCACCCTCAGATCAGTGTTATCCCCATGAACTCATGGTGGCTGAGTACTAAGAATAAAATGTTATATTTACCCATAAATGCCACGAATGAATCAAGATAATATGATCTGATGCAAATGAGGAAGGTAATTATATCAGAGTGGATGAATAAGGGTCCTGCGTTGCACTTTTCTATTGAAACTATGTAAAAGACCTATTTTTTTCCTGATGGCCACCTCTCTCTGTATGCCATTCTTAGTGTTCCCTGGGGTATATTTTTGTACCAATGTCAATTCTTTGCAACCATCATTTTTTTCCCTATTAAATCTACTCAATAGTCAATTTTGAGAACAGTTTAACTCTCCATTAACTGTTGCTAATTTACAAGGGAACTCCTGTAGAAGAAAAACATAATTTAATGCAACATCAACCTGGAACACTAAACAAAGCCAGTAGTAGCGGCATGGCTATGGGGAACAGCAAACAAGGGTGACTGCAAGTATTTTTTTTAATAAATTCAATTAAACAGATACATTTAGCTTCCCTAAAATGGTGGTATTTTTTCCTTCATTTTGAGAAGGTATTGAGAGTAAAACATGTCCCCATTGAGGGACACAGGCCAGATTGTACAAACAAGCCACTCAAACCTTGCCCCAGAAAGTTTACAAGCAAGGATTTGACAGTAGGCATTTGGTGAATACATAAACAAAGTGGGGGTGAAAATGCCTCTCAGATCGTCTGAACTCAAGACCTCTGGATCTAAAAGCATGGGCCTCTATCACCTGTGAGCTAGAGGAGCATCTAACAGTAAAGATAGCTGCAGTCCCATAAATGGACTTCCAATATGGAACTGTGGAGATATGCAAAGGTCAAAGTGAGTAGTGGCTGTCTAGGACCCAACCTCAAAGCTGCTCTACACCTTCTACAGCATGCTAAGATGGATCAGGATGGCATAGATCTTTACCCCAAAATGAACCTCAGTCTTCGAAATCCCTGTGACCTTGACCAATGGCTGGGTCCTAGAGAGTCTCTTTACCCCATACAATTGCAGTTTAAGATTTTTCAGTGAGCTTGCATGACTCTCCAATAAAGGAGAGTGGGTCAAAGGAAGTGTGCTTGTCAAAAAAGCATGCTCCCACTTCCAAATTGTTCGAGCATGGCCGAAAGTCACGTCTGCAAGGCTGATATTTTTGTTCAATTTTTTCCCCTTAATTCTCTTGCTCCAATGAGCTACTACACAAATGAACATGCTGTCAAAGTGATGGGAAGCTGTACTTCTGAAACCTCTTGTATTCCATTAGCAGAGTATATCATAGGAAAGACAGCCAGCAGGAAGATAAAACTAGGCAATATGAAAGATATGCCAAGGTAAGACCAATTAGATGCAGATTTTACAACTTGAACACACTGTTCTGTTTACTTCGTTTCTCTCCAATATTGCAGCAACCTGGAGTTCAAGCCACATGTTTATGATTGCTACCATCCCTATGCTAAATAATCTTGCTGAAAGCAACATGCTTTGAGGATGATGATGGCATGAGAAAGGTTTGAGGAGGAATAATACGTCCCTGCTCACACCCAGCTCCATTCTACCAATTGGCTTCCTATGGCCAACAGAGGTAAAGCAAGTCTCCATAAGTGTTACTTTGCACAGCAAACTAGAGCATTCATATTTTAAAAGAGCAGCTGATGCCACATGGAAAACCTTGAAAATGTAATATTTAGAAACAATTCTGCATTATTGTTTGTATTTTTCTTCCTTTTTCCTCTAGGGCTTGGAGCAATTTACATTTCAGGAAAATATAACATGTGTTCAATATCATCTCTATAATATTTTACATGTTGCACTCACTATATTATTTGTATTGCAGTCACAGTTCGAAAACTCTTTGAGGACTCAGGGCCCCGTTGTGCTAGGCATTGTACAAACCTAACAAAAATATGATCCCTGCCCAAAAGAGCTTACAATACAGCAGTTATTATAACATATAGTGGTTTGTCTCCAAGTGGCTCAAAGCCACTGACAGATGTTAATTAAGCCTTACGACATGCCCGTGAGGTAGGTAAGTACTGAAAGAGATGCACAGAGACTTGCCCAAGCTCACACAGTACATCAGTGGCAGAGCTGGGACTAAACACCTTAGGTCACTGCCTGGCCCCAACTGTTTGCCCTATACGTTCTGGCGGAGCATAGCAACCTTCGTCAGTCACCTCATTATTCCCCCATGAGGTCACTCTCCAGGGGTAGGACTCATGTAACAACTGTGTCACCCTCTTCTTGGCCCCCAGGGAATATAGCCAGGGTCCACTGAATCCTGGCTGCCAGAATGGCCCGTTAGGCCATGGACTCACAAGAGTAAGTTAGGATACCTTGGAGTCTGTTTGAACTAACATCAGGGAGTGAGCTGATCCCCAGCCAAACCCAGAATCAAGAAAGTTTAAGGCCACCTTTGCCCATACTCCTCTTATCTGGCACTGAGCACAGCTGGGCCAGACTATAGAAACCAAAGTCTCAGTCTTCTGCTAGACAAAAACATTTGCGAATGTGTTTCCCTTAAGGGATCACCTGCTCTGTTTCCACTGTACCTGCAATCCCACTCCTTTGATTGTGATATGACATTTGTTTCCACAGCAACCAATTGGGAAAAGTGCTATAGAAAATATAAACTACAGAGGCAGAGTTGTTTCAAAATGGAATGTTTTTCTAAAAGTTTCCCCAAGGCTGTCAGCAACTCTAAGCATTTTAATGTTCTTCATTTCTTATGTGGAGGAGTGACAAACAATTCTAACCTGCAAAGCAAAATACAAAAGAGAATGAAAAGAAAATTGAATTTCTAACATACACAGACACAACAAATTGTCAGATCCAGGATAGAATTCAAAGTACCCATAAGGATTAAACATACCATTCTCAATTGCTTATTTCTCAGCTATTATGTTATTAAAGGTTATCCTATTACCCGGAGAAATATTTGTATGTTAAAATTATAAACAAGTGCATCACACTTCCCTGTAGGATATGGAATCTTTGCAAACAAACAACCCATGATGTTGCCAATGAGGGTATTTATTCTCTCATCTGTACCTTTTGTACCTCAGCAATGGAAATTCTTCAAGAAACCACTCATTATTTGTATTACAGTAGCACCTTAAGTACCACGTCAGGACTGGGGGAATCCACCGATTCATAGATTGTTAAGGCCAGAAGTGACCATTTATGATCTTTTAATCTGATCTTCCATATAACAAACCACAGAATTTCACCCAGTAATTCCTTCATCAAAGCCAACAGCTTGTAGCTGAACCAGGCGTATCATTTGGAAAAAATCTTGATTCATCTCCCAGTCCAGGAAAACATGCACCTGCTAAAATTCACCCCTATTGTGGACAGCCCTTAAGCATGAAGTTTAAGGGCTGTCCTGATGGGGGATGCTTTCCCAAATTGGAACCTGAAAGACTTCAAGGGATGGAGAATCCATCAGATCTTTTGTTAAACTGTTCCAATGATTAATTATGCCACTGTAAACTCATTGGGTTATGTGCTGTACAAACCCATTGGAAGACAGTCCCTGCCACAAAGAGCTTATGTTTTGTCTTTAAATTAGGCTGTAAGAAGTGAGCGTAAAAAACAAGAGGAAGGAAGAGGGAGAAGGATGAAGGTCATAGCAATAAAAACTCTTTTTTACATCGGTTAGCTATGTGCACAACTTGACAAAGCTGGATTATTTTGATTTAAAAAAAATAAAGAAATGTGAATAATACTCACTGTCCCTCCACCTAGCCATTAGCAACTAGTAATTTCTTGTATGCATCAAGGTAAAAGTGGGTCTTGCAGAGGTAGTTGAAGGAAGAGAGAGTAATGACTTTATGGACTACTTTAGGGAGTAAGGCCCAGATCCCAAAGGTATTTAGGCACCTAACTCCCATTGATTTCAGTGGGAGATCGGTGCCTAAATAGCTCAGGCCCAGATCCCAAATGTATTCTATTTTGTTCTTCTGTAGCTTTCCAATCTCAATAGACTTCATAGACAAACAAACTGAGCGTCATAATGCCTGTATGTGGCAAGCAAGCACTGCTATCCCCATTGTAATGATGGGGAAACTAAGGACATGTCTACACTTACTGGGGATCAACGCCACTACGATCAATGCACTGGGGGTCGATTTAGCGGGTCTAGTGAAGACCCAGTAAATCGACCACAGAAGAGTAAGGTAAGTCCACGGGAGAGCATCTCCCATCAACGCAGTGCAGTGTAGACACCGCAGTAAGTCGACCTAACCTATGTCAACTCCACCTATGTTATTCACGTAGCTGGAGTTGTGTAACTTAGGTCAACTTACCCCGGTAGTGTAGACAAGGGCTAAGAAATAGAGGGTACATCTACAGAGTGAGCAGCAGCGAGTCTCAGAGCCCATGCCAACAGACTTGGGCTTCACTATCACACTAAAAACAGCTGTGAGGATGTTGCAACTCAGGCTCCGAAGCCTATCTCCCTCCCTAGGCTTCATAGCCTGAACTCCAGCCTCAGTTGCAACGTCTACCCAGCTATTTTTAGCATGAGCCTAACTTTGTCGACCTGGGCTCTGAGCAGGGGCAGCTCCAGGCACCAGCGCACCAGGCCTGCCGGTCGCTGTGGGGGTGGCAGTCAGGGAGCCTTCGGCAGCGTGCCTGCAGGAGGTTCGCCGGTCCCGCGGCTTCGGCGGCAATTCAGCGGCGGGTACGCCGAAGCCGCGGGACCAGTGGACCTCCCACAGGCATGCCGCCGAATCCGCGTTACCGGCTGGACCTCCTGCAGGCGCGCCGCCGAAAGCCACCTGACTGCCGTACTTGGGGCGGCAAAATACATAGAGCCGCCCGTGCCTCTGAGACTCTCTGCTGTGGGCTGCCAGTAGCTATGTAAATGTACCAAGAGAGGTGAAGAGAACTGTGGTGCAGAGAGGCTAAAGTCAAAGAGTGTGTTTGAGGCTATGGTTCAAAATAGAATGAAGATCGCCAAGACCATACATGTTTTCAAAAGAAAGCTGACTAAATTGCCTTTCTTCTTTCTCCTCACAGGATGTCACACCTCACTGCATGCAAGCCATAGAGATTACAGAGAGCTGAACCTAAAGTCTGATACTAGAAAAGTGTCAACCTGATCCTGCATGCACGTCTCACATGGGGAAAAATAATTCCCAGGTTAAGGGTCTGGAGGACTGGACATCAATTGCTGTAGTAAGCTACATCTTTTTCTGAAAGGAGGCTGATAATGTAATTCAAGAAAGGAGAAGAATTAAGTTTAAGAACTGGGAACTTAATGATTATATATAATGTATATTTACACCACTCAGGAATATTTTGATATTCTATTTATTTTTAAAAATCATTTTAAAGTACTTTTCTTCTTGCAGTGATGTCACTGTGGTTGGAATAATAGGTACTGATTTGAGAATATGGAAATAGCAACAGACCATGGTCTGAATTCTGAGGCTCTATGAATCAGCAATATAAATACATAATATCTCCTTCTATCTAACGATCTATCCATCTCTCTCTCTCTCTCATGTATGTGTATATTTCCCTCACAAAGACAAAAACCTTTCATCGAAATAAGCAAACAAGGAATTCAACTTTCCTACATCCCAAACTCTTTAGTTCTGCCAAGTTCACCCTTATTGCATTTCCAGACCAATTGAGAGAAAGTTGGTGGTATTGAAAAATACTTAAGACCTGAAAGCATGGAAGGATGATAAGCAATAGGAAAGCATTGAGCTTATGCAAGGCAGTGTCTGCTTCACAAATTTGATGTGAATTATTATTAGTCTAGGCCTCTCTGTCAATGCCAGAATAGAAATTAGGGACCATGGATAACACCAAATGCAGCTAGAGGACAATACTTTATATTTCTTAGGCTCTTGTGCCTGTCAAGGTGAGGGAGGCAGTGTTCAGAAATGAAACACTTTATCTTCCTCTCCAGACCATTTGGGTGACCAGGGTCACAGTGGTAATAATGAACACTGGATTTCTGAGGTTGTATGCCACCTGTTTTACACCACAATAGCAACTTGAACCTACTACTCTTAGCAGCTTTAATACTGGAAATGGTGACAGTAATATATGGCATGATGCTGAGACAAAGTATGCTGGTAGTTTCTCTAAAACTAGTTTTTAAACTATTGTACCCTCAAGTGAGAGAACTTTTTCAGTGTTGCCAACCCCAAGCATTCCAGAGTCAAGTCAGACCTGCAAAAAAAAATCACTGACAAGAAACCAAACATTTTGTTTCATTTTCTGGTGGTTTAATCTTTATCTAAATAACATTGTAGTAAGATTCTAAATTAAAAAGGAATTTTGAATAAAAAATTATTTCTACATTTTCACAACAAAATGTTTCAATATATTTTTATTTGGGGGTGGGGATTTCTTTTTCTCCTCTTCTCTCCTCCCTGACTGACACAATTTGGTCAATTTGACCTGAATTTGCAAAATGTTTTGGTCAATTTGAGTCTATACTTGTGAGCAAAAAACATTTTGGCTAAAAATGTTTGCCCAGCCCTCCTAATAATATTAACTACACCTCTACCCCGATATAACGCTGTCCTCAGGAGCCAAAAAAATCTTACTGTGTTATAGGTGAAACCGCGTTATATCGAACTTGCTTTGATCCGCCGGAGTGCGCAGCCCCGCCCCCCCGGAGCACTGCTTTACCGCGTTATATCCAAATTCGTGTTATATCGGGTCGCATTATATCGGAGTAGAGGTGTATAAGGTTATTTTTGAATTGTAGTAGTGTCTAGAGGTCCTGTAATTGAATGCACTCACCACCAGAGCACTCCCTTGGGTCAGGATACCCCATTGCATGAGGTCTTATTTTCCAGCATCCTCTTTCAGGCTGGGTCTGTAACAGTTTGTGGCTTCCATGGCCTGGCCCCTCTGGGCAGGCCAGCTCTCACTCCAGTCCCCTTTTGGGGGTTAACAGAAAACAAATTAAATCTCAACTCAACATAGCCATGGGGACACTGAAGTCCATGATATTTACACTCGTCCTTCCTAGATATTCAAGACTGGTGTTGTTAAGGTTAAGCTGTGACTGGGCCAGGTTCCTTGGGGTAGAGTAGGAAAAGTGTTCCACCCCTGTCCTAGCTGAAGTTAGCATTGACTCCTGATAGAAGCAGCCAGCCCTTTTTATCTGGCCTGCTTAGCCCTGATTGGCCTCTGCCTATTTCCACCCCTTCTAGTTACTAGTTCCACCAGCAGCTGACTTTGGGAGCCTTTCTAGGCAACTCTGGAGGTCCAAACTTGCTGCCCTTCTTTTCTTAAAGGGCCACTTAGTAGGGCCTATACAAAAGCATAGTAAGAAACAGTCCCTTCTCCAAAGAGTTTACAAGCTAAATAAAGAAGACAGATAGAAATGTGGGAAACAGAAACATAAGGAGGTGAAATGACTTGCCAAAAGTTATACAGCAGGTCAGTGGCAGTATGAGGACTAGAACCATACTCTCCTCACTGCCTGTACAGTGCCCTAATCACTAGGACATACTGCAGTCCAAATTGGTGCAGGCTCTTTATTCATATGGTGACCGTGGAGCTGTGCCCCTTCAAGCTACAGATAAGATAGAAGGACATTTTAGAGTGGGTCATCCAATCTCTCCTTCTGTAGTACATATTTGGTGAAAGATTATTAACTCACTATCAGTCAGTATTTTGGATTTGTTTGTTTGGCCAGGAGCTGTATATTAGGTATAACTGGTGCCTGTTAGGCTACAATACTGCTGGAAAGTATGCAGGAATCTGTACGGCAGCAAGTCTGGAGGAATTCCAGCTGCGCCTGTCAAAACTCCTGCTCGTGTACCCAGGGAGTGCATGCTAAAGAAGCAGTGCTGCCATCCGTGTAGAAAGTACATCATTCACTCTTCCTCCAGCTGGGTGGCTCTGATATCTACCTTGGGTTTTCTGGAGAGTCCATCACCACAAAATCCAAATACAGGTCTGTCTCATCTTACGCTGGGGTTATGTTCCGCGGTCAGTGCGTAAAGCGAAAACCGCGTATAGTCAAAATTACATTGAGTGTAATGGTGGGCGGAATCGCCCGCACTACAGGAACAGTATTTAAATTGTTATTTTTCTCTTTTTTTTTGGTTTTGGTTTTGCCGACTGTGTAAAGCTGAATTCGCGCATGTTAAATGCGCATAAGATGTGACAGACCTGTACTTCCCAGGTAAATTGGAACAGCAGAAGGAAGTCGTTTCTGGACTTCAGAGAGTTTTCTGCTTCTTTTTGCTTCTCTGGTTAGAGGTTGGTTTTTTTAGAGGTGTAATAAATTTTTTACTTTTAAAACATCATTTTATGATGTTGGGATAACTTTGTGACTGAGGAGATTCTAAGAATGCTTGATAGGTGGTCATTTGATTTTGGATTAAATTTAACCTGCTCTTGACGTTCATGTCATAACTATATCCACTCATTGGTTTTATCCTACAGCTTCCTACTCCCCCCGCCCCCCCATCCTCGTTTGGGGCAACTAGAGTAACACTAACAAGAAATGGTGCCTGTAATGCCAAACAGGTGGGTGCCCAGTCCACACTCAGGCCCTTATCTGGACCCTTAACAAGCAGAGAATGGTTATTGCTGTAGGTATCTTCATTTCCATCCGTTAACATAAATGGTGCTTCAGAAGTGTTTTATGGATCTAAATGATGAGATAACTTGTATGATGTTGAAAATTTATTTCCTAGTGACTTATAATTATATATTTTTAAAAGGGGAGGGGGCAGGAATAATTAGGATATGACAAATTGCTCATCAGTAACACCCCACGCTAATGAGACATTTCACCAGGCAGTTAATTATACCAGAGTGATTGGTGCATCCATGCTCACACTGACACATCTGCAACATAAAAATCAGGTGGTTGAAAAAATCCAATGGTGTTGCTAGACTTTACCAAATTAATTTAGCATCACAATACATTTCAATGTCTCAGCTAAAGAATTTGGGCAGTTTAAATTAATTGGAGATAAGAGTATTCATCAAAACATCTTTAATTTGCCACATCCATCTTTGAAAGGATTTTTTTCTTTTTTAATAAATGATGCAGCATTGAAAAATAGTCACTTCTTCCCCTTAATCAGAGCAGAAGGTAGGCTATTGTTCTGCATCCCATAAAACACAAAAATAACTCTTTATATTAAAAACTCGTGCTTGATTCACTTTACTGACAATTTTGTAAATCACCAGAGTTGGATTTCACGTTGTATCAACCAAGGATGCCATGACAACTGGGATAGCAATTAATATCTTGAGCTCTGGGTCAAAGTGGGGTTTCTGCTTCCCTTTCAATCTCATTCATCATTATTTTTTCCATGGATTCACCATTGCCATGTTTTGATTTTTTCCTTTTGAAGGCCCTGTATTGAGATGACCATACTGGCAAAGAAGAATTGGATGTGGTTCTGTTTGCTGCCTAGCAATACTAATCCTGCATTTGCCAATGAGTTCATTATAGAGCAGGGGTCGGCAACCTCTGGCATGTGTGCCAAAGGCAGCATGCAAGATGATTTTGAGTGGCACTCACACTGCCCAGGTCCTGACCGCCAGCCCCCTGCTATCCAGGGTCCCGTCCGCCAGCCCCACTCAGCCCAGTGCCAGCCCCGGGGGCTCTGTTGCTGGCCTGGGTTCCTACTGCCGGCCCCCTGCCACACCGGGCCCCATCCTCCAGCTCCACTGAGCCCGCTGCCGGCCCCAGGTCCCAGCCACCGGTCCTGGGTGCTCTACTGCCATCCTGGGGTCCCAGCCGCCGGCCCGGGGCTCTGCAGCCACCCCCAGCTGTGGCCCACTGAACCCAGCCTGGGGCAGTGAGGGGTGCAGACAGGGGCAAGAGGGGGCACAGCTCACCACCTCCACCTTAAAAATTGTTCCAGCGCCACTGTACTGGGGTATTTTTAAGTCCTGATTTGCTGCTTACATCACGATCATGTCACGCGGCACAGCGCACCGCGTTTGACGTCGTGCATGCCGTCTGTCTCTATTTTTTTTTTCCCACTCTAAGTTGATGGGTACATTTGACAAAATGTCAGCTCCTAAGAAAGCAAAGTTAGATGTCCGTTCATTTCAGCCTTCTTGGACAGACACATTTGGGTTTATTCAAAAGAAGGACCGTGCTGTTTGTACTTTCTGTTGTGAAAGTGTTTGTCACGCTTTAAGTGTTCGACGACATTTTCAAATGAAGAACGAGAAAACCTTTCTTGACGAAGCAGACAAGAGTGAATCATCGAAAAGGCAGTAGCAGATATGAGAAGCAAAGCAGTGGTTTTAAATGCTTAAGTGTAAGTAAAAATCAAGGCACAGAAGGAAGTTACAAGATTGCATAGTGCATTGCAAAAAAAATGGAAAGCCGTTTACAGATGGGGAATATATAAAAGCAGTTTCTCAGCAGTTTGGAGGTTTTTTTCAATGATTTGCCAAATAAAGATGCGTATCTAAAATAAAAGAACTGCCTGTCTCTGCCAGAACAGTTGAGAGACGTAAGCGAAATGGCAGAAAACATAAATGAAAAGCAGACAACTGCATTAAAAGACACAGCAGTGTTTAGCGTTGCAGTTGATGAGAGTGTGGATATAAACGACATTCCACGTTTGGCAGTTGTTGCAAGATATTGTGCTTCCGATGAAATCCAAGAGGAACTTTGTTGCCTAAAACCCCAGCATGGTACAACAAAGGGGGAAGATATAGTGGAAAGTTTTGTAAACCTTTTTGAAGAACGAGGAGTTGACATCAGCAAAATATTTTGTGTGACAACAGATGGTGCTCCTGCCATGGTCGGAAAACAGAAGGGATTTGTAAAGTTACTTGAAGATCAAATTGGCTGTCCTACAGTCAAATTTCACTGTATCATCCATCAAGAAAACCTGTGTGCTAAAATTTCTAATTCAGAGCTTAATAATGTGATGAATACAGTGGTGCGAACTGTGAATTTTCTTGTTGCTTGATCTGCTTTGACTCACAGACAGTTTCAAGCACTGCTAGAAGAGATGGACAGTGCTTATAATGACATTCCACTTCACAGCAACATTTGGTGGCTAAGTCATGGCAAGGTTTTGGTGTGCTTTGTAAACTGTTTTGATGCAATCAAGGCCTTTTTGTCGGAAAAAGGACAAAACTACCCCAAACTGGATGATGACAAATGGCTGTGTAAGCTCATGTTTCTGACTGACATCACCACTCACCTAAATGAACTCAACCTCTATCTCCAAGGTGCAGGGCAAATGGTTCTGGATCTTTATGGAACCTGGAAGGCATTTGTTGTAAAATTAACATTTTTTTCTTGGGATAGTCAAACTTGGACTTTCCGCTACTTCCAACACATAAAAGAGCTATCGACACGTTGCACTGTCAGTGTCGGTGAGATTGGAACGTACATGCAAGAACTGGAATCAGAATTTTCTGACAGATTTCAAGATTTCCAGTGATTTGGCCCAATGCTTTCTTTTCTAATTCAACCTGAAAAGTTCAACGAAAGCAACTTGGATTTGTCTGTATTTCAGTGGATGGGTGTTGAAGATTTTGAAATGCAGCTCATTCAGTTAAAAAGCTCAGAACTGTGGGCATCAAAGTTTAGAGATCTGCGGAGTGCACTTGAAGCTACCAAGAGAGATCATGGGGCCTCTATTCTGACCTGTTGGATGTCCCTGTCAGTGAAATGTAACTGTTTGAAGAAAATTGTGTTTGCAGTGCTTTCAGCATTTGGATCCACATACCTGTGTGAACAGGTATTTTCACACATGAAATCTGTCCTCTGTCCCTCTTGGGGCCTGTTAACAACTGATCACTCAGAAGCCTGTATGCAGCTTAAAGTATCCAAATAAGTGCCAGACATTGGAAAACTCAGCAAGAAAAAGCAAAGGCAAGGATCACACTAAACTGATAAGATCTGCATTTTAATTTAATTTTAAATGAAGCTTCTTAAACATTTTAAAAACCTTATTTACTTTACAAACAACAATAGTTTAGTTATATATTATAGAGAGAGACCTTCTAAAAACGTTAAAATGTATTACTGGCATGCGAAACCTTAAATTAGAGTGAATAAATGAAGACTTGGCACACCACTTCTGAAAGGTTGCCGATCCCTGTTGTAGAGCATGGGTGTAGTACTCTCTGCCACGGCTTGACTCTACTGGGTCTAGGTTTGATCTCATGACACAGGTATAAATCAGAAGTAACTCCTGTGGCCCAAGTGCTCAGAGAGCATCCAATGGACTGTAATGAAACATGCAATTAAATTCACTTGTCCATTAGAACAAAATTGTTGGAAATTGCTTCTGCTTCATAGCTGTGCTGGTCCACAGTCCATGGAACATAGGTAAATAAAGCAGAGTCCAGCTATTAGTTATTTGCCATTTGTTGCTTATGGTGCTGTAAAATGTTCTTTCAAAGGATGTTACATGTTTATACTGTATTCTGTCTGTTCACAGAAGTGACTATAAATGTCTTGACAATGAAAAAGCTGCATAATTAATTCTTAACTTGATTTCTTTGTAATGCCACTATGAAGTTCTTCATTTGTATTTAGTAAATATTCAGCTTGGAAAAGCAAAGCGAGCTACTGGACCAACTGAGAAGGTCCTATGGGAGCACTTTGAGTATGCTGGGATTAAAGCCACAGTATTTGAACACTTCCCATCTTATAAAAGATGAAGTTTTCCTGTCATTTGACTTGCAAGCTCATTTTCCTCTGTCAAACCTTCAACTCAAAAGACTTACAGCAATGATCCTAGGTCCACTGTGCAGTGACTTTTTCAGAAACAATCATTCTAGAAATCAACCCCAGAGAAAATGAGCTTTCGGAAAGATGAGGCAGCATGTTAATCTTTAAAAAAAACAAATAAACAAAAAACACCAGAAAAGTTACATTATGGTTAAGAATTAGTACTGAACTTTAGACTTACTGTTCTGGTTGCATTTGAAAGGGCTGTGTGCTCAAACTGTGTGTTATCCACCATAACCAGCAAAGAAACCATATTCGAACACTGGTCCTTGGTGACGCTTTTGTCGAGTCTCCAGCATCATGTTTGTTTGGTCTGCATTTGGTTTCCTTACCTACTCCCACCTTGCTGACCAAGGTCACCTCTATGGGAAACAGTAGGAAGGAAGGACATGCATTGTCAGATGACCATTTGTTTGTATGTGCGTTGAAGAGGAAAAATCTTGAAATGAAGGATACACTAGTCTCATGGAACTGCATAAGTTAAAGGTGGAAGAGACCGATTAGGTCATGTGATGTTATTGACATGAACTGTGAATGTATAGATCATTGTTGCAACCAACCTATAGTTGCACCAAATCTTATACAACGGAGGTCCAGTAAGGGGTCTATGAAAAGGTTGTAATTTGCTGGTTATAAGCATGTTGTCTGTATGTGTGTATCATTTTTGTATTTGAAGTTATTAATATTGGCTATGTAATTATATCTCAATGTGTTTGATTCTAAGTAGCACCAGTGAAGCATTTCACCAGCTTATTGTGAAGAGATTCTTCAGATTAAGTGCCCAATCAGGAAACACTTAACTGACAATGGACCTTGGGAGACTCCAATCCACATATGATTCCTGGGAACGTTCAAGGTAGCATGTGAGCAATGGCTGCTCCACCTGTAAAGAACTGAGTCATGCATGTACATGTGACTTGCCCATGTGACTCTAAACTCCGCCTGGCCGCTATGATTTTTCACAGTAAGAACAAAGGGGTCCTTCCACATGGCAGAGAATATAAAAGGCCCTGGAAACCGCTCCATTTTGTCTTAAATCCTGCATTTTATCCCTGGACGAACTTTGTGCAGAGCTTCGAGTTTGTAGCAAAGGACTGAATGACCCATACAAGCTGCAGATGTACTCCAGAGGCTTGATTTGAGCCTGCAGTTTATTCCATTCCTGCTACAAGCCTGAACCAAGAACTTTGCCATTGCTGTATGTAATTGATTCCATTTAACCAATTTTAACTCTCATCTATATTTCTTTCTTTTTATGAATAAACCTTCAGATTTTAGATTCTAAAGGATTGGCAACAACGTGATTTGTGGGTAAGATCTAGCTGGTATATTAACCTGGGTCTGGGTCTCGGTCCTTTGGGATCAGGGGAACCTTTTTTCTTTTACTGAGGTATTGGTTTTCATAACCATTCATCCCCATAAGGAGCAATGCTGGTGGTGATACTGGGAAATTGGAGTGTCTGAGGGAATTGCTTGTATGACTTCTGGTTAGCCAGTGGGGTGAAACCGAAGTCCTCTCTGTTTGGCTGGTTTGGTGCCTTCATAGTAAAGGAACTCCAGCTTTGGGCTGTAACTGCCCTGCTCTAAGCAATTTGTCCTGAATTGATACTCTCAACTGTGTCCCGCCAGAGGGCACATCGTTACACCATACCTACTCACACCTTGCTGACCAAGGTCACCTCCATGGGAAACAGTTGGAAGGGAGGACATGCATTATCAGGTGACCATTTGTTTGTATGTGCGTCTAAGAGAAAAATCTTGAAATGAAGGATACACTAGTCTCATGGCACTACATAAGTTAAAGGTGGAAGAGACCGATTAGGTAATCCAATCCACTGCCCTGCCCGTGTAGGATGGTCCCCCCCGCAGAACATTTTCTATTGTTCCATCCAATTTGGTATTAAATGCTCCAAGTGATGAGGCTTTTGGAACTTCCCTAGGGAGACACTTCCATCGTCTGTTGGAGGAAAACACTTCCTGTTCCCTCTGTGGGGTGGAGCAGGGGTCCACAACGGCAGAAGTGCTAATGGACTGCCTTTGACTGTGTCAATATTGGGACCGTGGTAGGGAGAGAAGTTGCAGCCAGAGTTGTCAAGGAGGCATGTGCTGCTGCTATAACAGAGGAGACTGGGAGTAATTATGTGTTAGCTGCTATCACAGAGCTGAGCGATGCTGGAATGGTGAAAACCAAGGCCGAGAACTGCCAGATGATGTTTTTAAAAATCTGTTATTTACAACAGCCTGTGAAAATTTCTCTTAGGCATCTTGTAAGCCGAGTATGTTGTTTTGTTTTGTTTTTAAACAGAGGAAGCCAGATTAGGTAGAGAGCAACAGTAAATATCACAAAGAAAGAGTGCGGGGGATGCTTTATTTTATCACATTATAGTATCCCAAGCTTTAGAGATTCAAGCTAGTAGGTGTCCCATGACTGATCTTGTCCAAGTAGGGAGAGAATATCAGCCACTTTGTATTGATAAACCCAAACTCCAGCAAACAGAAAAGCAGGTACAGGGAAGTCATGTGTAAGGGCCAACATGCTCCCCTAAAAGGGAGAAATCTAATTCTAGGCTAGACAAGATCTACACAAAACCATTGAGCACTTATTATTTGAATGGCCTTGAAGCCACACAATGTAGTGGGGATGGGTAGTAGCTCCAAAACTCGCAATGTTGATGGCCCTGAGGCTCATGTATGGGTCAGTTCACTACCACCAACCTTTCAGGGGATTTTATTCCTTTGTAAAGCACAAATATGGGGGTAATGTGCCATTCTTTGGCACAGCAGCTGTGAGATTTCTGTCAGCGGAGGTGTGCAGAGGTGGGGCAGCTCAGAGGCTTAGCGGGTACCATGCCGGTATGACTGGGGAGACAAAGGGAGCGGAAACTCCTGAGCCATTGCACAGTGGTGGGGGAGACACCTTCTAGACATAGAGGTGGAGTGAACTCAGTAACCAATCACTGCATGGCTTGGGAGCAAATGCAGTAAGGATTTCATGGGTCTTTCAATGTATAAGCTTAGGGACTTCAGCAAGTTTGTCTCCTTTCAGTTTGTGATGTTCCTATCCCATGCATATAGTGGTTGATAACTTTATTCCCATTGTATAGCTGGGATTTGATTCTGTCTTGTGGCTGATTTGTCCTCCCCCCGGGTTTTCATAAGTACTGTTCTGTCTAGTGAATTTTTCTGTCATGGTGGCTTTAAAGTAGTATTTACACCCTTCAGCTTCTATAGAATCACCACACCCATCCTCCACATACACCCCAATAGCTCTTAGCCAAGCTATGCTGTACTTAGGCTCTGCATTTTTCCTTATAAGTCAATCCCTCTTGTTTATGATTATTTGCATTGTTTTCTGAACATCCTCCCATTTGTCTGTATCTTCCTCGATATACGTAGATGCAGTCTCACTATCACATGCCAATGCCAGAGCCCCTCCAGCATTTGTAGGGTTTGAATGTACCTTATTACATATGACGAGAGCCATAAGAGCATTAAAACCACAACTACCTCTCCTCCACAGCGTATGAAGTGCTATGCATATAGGATGAGAATCCACTACCTTTAATCATGTCAAGTAGTACCTTCCTCTCATTTCAGCTCATGGAATAAGGAGCTACTCATCAGTAAGGTGGCAGAATCTGGTCCATAGTGCCCAGAAGAAAGGTATATGCTGAGCTACAGGAAAGCAGCAGAAACAGAGCACCTGTGCCTATGCCTTGCTAGAGGGTGAAATCCTGGCACCATTCACGTCAATGGCAACACACCCAGTGCCTCCAACGAGGTAGGGGTTTCGGCCTGAACGTTTTAATTGTCTAAGGCAAATTTGGATTAAACTTCCTTGAAGCTGAAGAATCAAAGCAGATAGAAGGCTGGGGAAAGCATGAAGAGATACAAGACTGGAAAAAGGGAGAAATCAGTGTCTCTCCTACTTCCTATTTTATTCCATTTGTAAACAGTATGTTTTATTTCCCCTTTCTCTTCTCTTGTTAGCAATCCTAATTTACATTCAGAGGCAGCTTCTTGACAAATTCCCTCCGTCAGATCCACATAGCAAACTGGCAGCCTTACGAGGGAAATGGATTGAGGGATTCAGCAGGACCACAATTGTATTTAAATCCCTGCAAAAGGAGGAGGGAAAGGAAAGTCTGATGCAGTTTTTAAAACAAACAATGTGCCAGATTCATGCCTGGTGTAACTCCACTGAATGAAGACAATAGTTACACCAAGGATGGATTTGGCTCCATTAATATTTAGGACCGATGGAATGCTATGCCCAAGGATCTTGTGCTGATTATGATCTCTTTCCGCACACACACACACTCTAATATTCCTTTGTTTCAATGGCAAAAACCAAGTCAGCGTTATAGTGAGGGATTACCAGACAATCATGCTTCTACCTTTGCCTGTATAGCTTTGTGGCTACATCACAATGTTTAACAGAGCTGTAAATCCGGGCTCTGTCTTGCAGCGATATTAGCTTTGCTACCTTCCTCATGTCAGGCTTCCCTCCCATCTTCTCAAACACTGTTCTTAAAATAATTATTTTTGGTTTGTGTGCATGCTCGTGACTACAACACACAGTGAAATCAGCCGTTCAAATCAGTGTTAATGTTAACAAGATGATCCATTTCATCCCCCGATAGAAACTAATGAATCATTGTGAATTTATTGTGGTGGAAATACAGTGGCTGCTGGTAATTAAACTGATTAGCAGAGTTATTCTCATAAGAGGGTACTTTACAGTAATTATTTCCCATTTGGTTCTTTTAAAGAAAATATATCTAAGCACAACTGAGCTTTGATTAGCTGGCATCTGAAGACGATATTCTCAGAGGGGTATTTATAAGGATTTTCTTAATGGAAAGAAATAGAACTACTGCTTGAGAGAACTTCAGGTAGAACCCTTAGAAAAGTTTCAAATGTGGATTCTGTCCTGAAGTGACAATGAAACATTGGCACCTTCTTACTCAGCAGATCTGTTAATTGTGGGCATTCAAGGTCAGGTATGCTTACCTGACTAAGGCTAGGCCTACACTGTGCACCTTACAACAGCGCAGCTGTGCCATTGCAGCCACGTCGTTGTAAGGTGTGCCATGTAGCCACTCTGTCACTGGGAAAGTTCTCCTTGCAACAAAATAAAACCACCCTGAACAAGGGGCGGTAGCTTCATCGCGAGGAGAGCGGCTCCTGCCAACGAAGCGCTGTGCACACTGGTGCTTTTTGACATTAAAACTTTTGTCTTTCGGGGGGAGGGAGGGGGGTGTTTTTTCACAACCCTGAGTGACACAATTTTAACGACAAAAGTGCCAGTGCAGACAAAGCCTAACTACTTCTTACTTCTGTTAGCAACAAAGAATCAACATAACTCTGGGAGACTGAGCTGGATTTTAGTCACTTCTATTCTTGATCTTTGCATGAATTTGCTAAGAAGGCGGTTCGCTACGTGGATCTGATGGTATAGTGGTGTATAGTTGTTCCTTATACTTGTACGATTAAACTTAAGCCCGACTAATGTGTGTAGCAAACAGAATGAAACAGAGAAGAGCTGTATGTGGGGAGCACAGACTGAATTTTAAAAAAAAGCATTGATGAAACTGAAAAGCAAAGGGTGACAGGGCTGGGTGAAATGTTCACAACAACCACCAACCATACTCAAGACACATTGAAATAGCTCATATTTTGACCTGGTCTGAGCCTTCAAATATCACTTTTAAGTGCTTAATTCTGTGCTTCTATTGGTTTGTAGTGTATAAATTACCATCTTTACATAAAATGAAACTGTAATACAGCTCTATAACCAGTAACTAGAAGACAATTTAAACTTTGTTACAATTGTACATAAGTTCCCCTTTCAGCATCTTGAAAAACAATATACTTAGCACTTAAGCAATGCTTTTTGTCTTCAAAATTATTCACAAACAGTAATTAAGTAGCGCACACCCCAAGAGGGATGCAAGTATATTATTAGCGTTTTATAGATAGGTAAACTGAGAGAAGTGATGTGTCTTGCCCAGGGTCACCCTTGTTAGTATGAGAGCTGAAGTTAGACTAGAGGAGTTCCTGGCTCCCAGCTCTGGGTAATTTCTTTACATCATTCGCCTTTAGAAGAAGAACAGTGGAGTGTCTTATTTGCCACTAACGCTGTATGGAGCAGAAGCCTAAATGAAACAAGCACAGCCCCACAGGGGAATTCTACAAAACCTTTCAAACAGATAACTGTTCTCTTGGGTTTGCCCCAGAGCCTCTCTTTACTGGAGTGAAGGGCCATGGGGGTCTGACCCTTTCACGTAATCCAAATTCAGCGCTGAGAGCTTGCTAACCTCAGCCCCAGTAACGGTGTCGTTCTGTCCACGTGTTCTTGGTTTTTAAGGGAAAGGATATTACAGCACCATGCAGCACCTTCTATAACTAGAGATAGATAGAATCACAATAGTCACTAAGAAAATGCAGCAACTGAAGCAGCAAGGCAGGAAGACAAAGAGCCCAAGAATGTGAAATGAATAGGAAACAGCACCTTCAAGCCTGGTGACAGGACAGAACTTTCATGTATGCTGAATTAGTGCACTCACTTTCTGGATGTGTCACGGGCTAGGCCTTTAAAGGAGTCTGATGCCGAGCCAAGGCTGCACTGAGGGGAACAAGCCAGCCCAGGTCCACCTGGAGAGATTTAACTGCCTAAATAGCTGTAAGGCAGTTCACTAAGGAAGAAGCACCGGGGTCTACCAAAAGGCATGGGAGATCTCAGCTGGGGTGAGGGAAGCATCTCCCGAGAACAAAGGAAGATCCAAAGGATGGGAACTTCTAGGAACCCTGAACTAGGTAAAAACTCTCCAGGAAGAGAAGCCTGGGAGAGACCCTGAACAAAGAGGGGAAAGACTGCAGAGGTCTCCAGGGAGAAGAGAAGCCTGAGGCCTTACAGCAGAAGGAACTGCTGCCGGAACTTAGAGACTTTTGTTTGGGGAGTTTTAAGTTTTATCTGGGCTCTGAGGTAAGGGCCTTTAAACCCTTGTACAAGTGCTCCTTTCTGAAGGCTTTATCAAAGGGAGATATTCTGCTGTAAAATAAAGTGTTCTCCTTGACCAGGCTGCTTAAGTAACCTCATTAAAGAGGAGAAACTGAGGCAGGCCACAGCAGCACCATACTCAGCTGCAAGGGGGTACCAGGGAGGCAACGATGCCCTTTCCACAAGCTGCCAAACTGGTGGCTGGAATAGGCCAATTAGAAGAATCCCTTAGGCAGTGTGGGTCCCTACACTTCACCAGAGAGCAGATATGTACCTGCCTGCAAGATGGGGTAGTCTCTTCCCCTCTTGGTTGAGATAGCATAGGATTAGAGCTCAGCAGGTGAAAGCTGTTCTTTGCTCACCTTAAGCTGGACAAGATGCTGTTTGCATGAATGAAAGGGCATTTTCCTGCCCTCCGCTTTAAGGGAAGCAGCCTATTATGACATGATTTTTTGGCCAAGCTCATTACCAATATAAATCCTTACAGGCTGTCATTTCGACCCTTGCCATTAACTGTCAGCTGTAAGCACACAGTTTTTCCAGATATGCAAAATTAGGTTGAGTCAACCTTTTGAAAACTAAAAATATACTTGTTTTTAAACTATCCTGCCTATTTAGTGCCATTTTTTTGTAAAGGATAATAACTTATTTCAAAGATTCTAAAGGCTTTTACTTTAACACATTAAATACCAAGCAGCTTTTTAAGTGTCAGGTTCCATGTTAATGTATTCCAGAATCCTTTAAATTGGGTCTAAATGTCTATAGAGGCAGAAGGGCTTATTTTTCCTATTTCCCAGTACTAATAAATGCATTTGCTTGCCACATTGGGAAAATATACTGTAGATGTTGATGCCCATCAAGAAAACCTGATCATCCTTCTTAGCTGGAATCTATTCGCAGAAGAGCTGATATAAAGAGTTATCCCAGGAAATCAGTTCACCCAATCACAGCCTACAAAAAATAATCCTCTTAAAAATCACTGATTTGACCAACATGATACTATCTGTACCCAATTACATCTTTCCTTTTCCACATAGGTTACTCACTCAGATAAATTATTCACCTTATAGTCCCATCCCAGTGAAGTTGTAATTATTTTTCTTAGCACTATCCTTAATATATCATTAGACAATCAAAGAAAGATTGTAGCACTTTCAAACCGCTGGTTATGTCCTATTTTGAGAAGCAATACATATTGTCTCTTGGTGATGGCTTATATTTTAAATTTTAACTCAAAAGCACCCATTTGAAATTCATACATTCCCCTTTTTGAAAGCAACACAAGTAAATCATTGGATCAGTTCAAAACCCCATATCCCACTTCCACAAATACCATTTTCCCCTCTCAAAATATAGGAATGCAGAATAAACTTGATATATAACATAAATAGTAGTAGCACTGCAATACACTAGCTACATATGGCAATTAATCAATCTCAGCAGATTCTTGTTGCCTTCTATAGTCCAGCACCATGAATATTATACCATTCAGAATAACACAGAGAGTTTTGCAACATCATAAACAAAAAGATCAGAAGGATATCATCAATCCAGAAACCCAAAATAAAATGATTTTTTGCACAATTCCTTCAGAACTCTCAAAATCTATAAGAAATATAGGGCAAGTTTTCAAAAGTAGATGCCTAAAGATAGGATCCTAAATCCACATATAGGCACATAAATTAGTGGCCTGATTTTTAAAAATCCGGTACACCTATAAACTCTCATTAAATGTGATGGGTGCTTTAACAGAGTTGTGTCTGCCTTGTGAAGGGTTGGATCACAGAAACCCTCTTGTGACTGCCAACTGATGTGCTGAGACTACCTCTGAGCCCATTTTCCCTGGCAGCTAGGGACTTCAGTGCCCTGCCTTGCTTGAGCCAGACACGCTGGCCTGCTACAAACACAGACCCAGGTCTGAATCACATCCCTCCCAATAGCTGCAGGCTTAACTGAAAACAGCTTAAAAGTGTTCCTGTCTCCAACACTCAGCTGCCCAGCTCCCAATGGGGCCCAAACCCCAAATAAATCTGTTTTACCCTGTATAAAGCATATACAGGATAAACTCATAAATTTTTTGCCCTCTATAACACTGATAGAGAGAGATGCACAGCTGCCTCCCTCCCCCCCCCCGCCCCCCAGATATTAATACATACTCTGGGTTAATTAATAAGTAAAAAGTGATTTTATTAAATACAAAAAGTAGGATTTAAGTGGTTTGAAGTAATAACAGACAAAGTGAAGTACCAAGCAAAATAAAATAAAACACACAAGTCTAATCCTAGTACAGTAAGAAAATGATTACAGATGAAATCTCACCTTCAGAGATGTTCCAGTAAGCTTCTTTTACAGACTAGCCTCCTTCTAGTCTGGGTCCAACAATCACTCACATCCCTGTGGTTACTGTCCTTTGTTCCAGTTTCTTTCAGGTATCCTTTGGGGGTGGAGAGGCTACCTCTTGAGCCAGCTGAAGACAAAATGGAGGAGTCTCCCAGGGCTTTATACAGTTTCTCTCTTGTGGGTGGAGACCCCTCCCTCCCCCTGTGTAGGATCCCCGCTACAAAATGGAGTTTTTGGAGTCACCTGGGCAAGTCACATGTCCATGCATGACTTAGTTCTCTACAGGAATGTTCCCAGGAAAGCTCAGATGTGGATTGAAGTCTTCCAAGGTTCCATTGTCTGTTAAGTATTTCTTGATTGGGCACTTAACTTGCAAATTCCTTTCTTAAGAAGCTGACCAAATGCCTTACTAAGGCTATTTAAAATCAAGCCAGTACACAGCCAATATTCATAACTTCAAATACAAAAATGATACATGCATACAAATAGGATGAATATATTCAATAAATCATAACCTTTATAGAGATATGTTACATGGCATATGTAGCATAAAACATATTCCAGTTATGTCATATATATATTCATAAGCATATTTCCATAAAGCATTATGGGGTGCAACGTCACATGCCTATCCCAGGGTTTAATTTGTATTTATGGGCCTGCTCATGTTCTCATGGAAATCAGTTGCAACATTCTCATTTACTTCAAGAATAGCAGGAGTGGGCTCTGCATAAAGCATGATTATAGATGAATACTAATGCAAACAACAGCAGGCAGTCTGCATGAAATCTCAACACTCAGGGTATGTCTACACTGGCAGAATTACATTGCCAGCAGTTACAGTGCCACTCGGAGAGCACTGAAGGGAAACTGTTGTTGTGTGTTCACACTGTCAGCTGCCTGCGCAATAGCTTGTTCACACTTGCGGCACTTGCAGCACTATTAGGAGCAGTGCATTCTGGGCAGCTATCCCACAGAGTACCTCTTCCTCTTCTGCCACTAAGAGTTGTGGGAAGGTGGAGGGGGTCATGGGGCATCCTGGATCCTGTCCCAATGCTCTGTGATGCATTGCTTCATATCCCAGAAATCCCTGTGCTTCTGTCCGTATTTGGCGCCATCTTTCAACAGTTTGTGTACTGCACGCTCTGCCTCTTTTGGGCTGCAGGAATGGATGCTGAACTGCTGACCAATATGCTGCTCGCTCTCACTGACACGTCACAGTGGCAGTGGAGTTGTTCCTTAAACTACAAAGGCAAGAGGAGTTCGACATTGATCTCACCATGCATAGTAGCTACGACACGAGATTGCTTGTGGCATTCCTGGAGGTTCTGACCACAGTGGAACGCCACTTTTGGGCTCGGGAAACAAGCACTGAGTGGTGAGATCACATTGTGATGCACATCTGGGATGATGAGCAGTGGCTGCAGAACTTTCAGATGAGGAAAGCCACATTCATGGGCTGTGTGATGAGCTCGCCCTAGCCCTGTGGCGCAAGGATATGAGAATGAGAGCTGCCCTGTCATTGGAGAAGTGCATGGCAATTGCACTATGGAAGCTGGCTACTCTAGACTGCTACCGATCCAGTTCAGAGTGGGAAAGTTGACCATTGAATGTGTGTTGACGGAAGTGTGCAGGGCCATTAATCGCATCCTGCTCTGAAAGATTGTGACTCTGGGCAACGTGTGTGATATTGTGGATGGTTTTGCACAAATGGGCTTCCCTAACTTCGGAGGGGCGATAGATGGCATGCATATTCCAGTTCTGGCACCAGACCACCTCGCCACCAAGTACATTCATTGGAAGGGGTATTTCTCAATGGTTCTCCAGGCGTTTGAGGATCACCATGAGTGTTTCACGTACATTAACGCAAGCTGGTCCAGAAAGGTGCACGATGCACTCATCTTTCAGAATACTGGCCTCTTCAGGAAACTGCAAGCAGGGACTTTCTTCCCGGACCAGAATACCACTGTAGGGGAAGTCGAAATGCCCATTGTGATCCTAGGAAACCCTGCCTACCCCTTAATGCCGTGGATTATGAAGTTAAACACAGGGAACCTTGACAGCAGCAAGGAGCGGTTCAACAGGCTGAGCAAGTGCAGAATGACAGTTGAGTGTGCTTTTGGCCGTTTAAAGGACCGATGGTGCTGCATATGTGGGAGGCTGGACCTGGCCAATGACAATATTCCTATGCTTATAGCTGCGTGTTGTACACTCCATAATATGTGTGAAGGGAAGTGTGAAAGCTTCACTCAGGGCTGGACCTCTGAGGCTCAGCACCTGGAGGCTGAATTTGAACAGCCAGAGATCAGGGCTATTAGAGGGGCACAACACAGGGCCATAAGGATCAGGGATGCCTTGAGGCAGCAATTTGAAGCTGAAATCCACTAATATTTGCTGCTATGCTCGGGAGTGCAGTGCTTGTAATGCTAGGAGGTGATTGTGATTGGTGCAAATGATGCACTATGAAGGTTTAAGAAAATTGCCTGTTGCTTTGCAGGGCTCTGTTTGCTTTCAATTAATGGAATAAAGACAGCTTTCAAACCAAACCAATTCTTTTATTAAAAAACAACACCCAGAGGAGAGACAGAAACAAAAAAAACCCCACATCAGCATTGTGGGGGATTGGGGAAGGGAGGGTCCCAGGAGGAGGTGGGGTCCCAGTTAAAGATTTGTGTACGTCCAGGTATCATATGCAACCTTGTCCTTTGGAGTACAGTGCAGCGGGTACTATACTTCAGTAGGGCTAAACTGAAGAGGGATGGGTAATATCTCAGTATGGAAAATATCTCGCTGCTGAGGGTGAGCAGGGAATCAAGGGAGGGTCTTCTCCAAGATTGCACACAGGTGAGCCCTTATGCAGCTCACCTGTGTGCAGCAATGGTTCCCTCCCCCCTCATAGTTTCAGCAGAATGGCATGGGAAAGTTACCCTTAATGGGGCAAGAAACAAAGCAGCTCTGCCAAAGAACCTGCAGCAGTGATTGCCCAGTATCTCCATGAGAGTTTCCTGGAGATCTGAGGCAGATTCCCATGAAGTGAGGGAGTCAATCAAGACGCTGTTCCACCGGTCAGACTAGGCATGTGGTGGTACGTGCACCATACAGACACAAGCCTGCTTTCTGCAATCCTCCTGTCCCCAATAACTCACTTCAGCGATTCCCAAAATCAAAGCCACTTACTGGGGGCCTCCTCTCCTGTTTGCGCTTCACCAAGCTCCAACAGCTGTGACTGGCTAGCCTCCTCCGGGGTAGAGGAGACTCCTGGCTGCATGCATCTCTGACCTCTGAGTCGTCCTCTGCCTCTGGGTCCCCCTCCACATCCTCGTCCAAGATTTCCTCCGCCTGGCTCGGTCCACTCTCTGCTGGCACGCAAGCTACCGAAGTATCCACAGTGGCCTTCGCAGTGGAGGTGGGATCACCACTGAGTATCCCGTCCAGCTCTTTGTAGAACCAGCAGCTCATGGGTGCAGCACCAGAGTGGCGGTTTACCTCCTGTGCCTTGTGGTAGGCATTCTACAGCTCCTTCACTTTGACCCTGCACTGCAATGTGTCCTGGTCATGGCAGCCCCTTTCTGTCATGCATCGTTGAAATCTGTCCGTCAGTATCATAATTCCTACATATGAAGCGCAGCTGGGACTCGACAGCCTCCTCTCCACAAATGCTGATGAGGTCCAGCATCTTGGCTTTGCTCCAAGCGGGGGATCACCTGGTGCGTGGAGCAGGCATGGTCACCTGGAAAGATGCGCTGAGACCACTGCACGCATCACCAAGCAAACAGGAAGGAGACTTTCAAAATTCCCAAGGAATTTAAGGGGTGGGGATGATGGTTGTCACCTGAGGACAGGGCAGTAGAGTTCAAACTGATGACCAGAGAGGCGAGATGAGGCATTGTGGGACACCTCCCGGAGGCCAATCGCAGCGCTGTAATCGACCAGGGTGTCTACGCTGGCACCACGGCACTGTAGCCCCGGAGCAGAAAGCTGTACGCCTCTTGTAGGGGTGCTTTTTTTACAGCGCTGCAACTGCACAGTTTCTGCACACTAAATGGCTTGGCAGTGTGTCCACCTCGGGAGTTACAGCGCAGAAAGCTGCTGTACTGCGCAGAAACTTGCCAGTGTAGACAAGGCCTCAGTCTTCTGCTATGGATCACTGAAAGGAGTCCTTTGAGAAGCACGGTAAAGAAGCTTGTTTTAACCTTTCTTCACTTACAAAGGTTTAAAAATACCATGGCTGCCTTCTTCTCAATTTGTTCAATGACATCACATGAGGACTGTGATTAAAACATAACTAAATGGCACTAAAACACAAGTATCTTTATTTTGAGGGGGTGGCCTGTGTGGTTAAGGAGTGACACACCAGGGTTCCAATGCTATTTAGAAAACACAAACCAAGTCTGCAACTGAGCAACACTTGAAAGGCCCACAGATTTCAGTGGGGGCTCCACCCATTGAGTGTTTGCTGAAATTGGATGTTGAGCACTCCTGGAGAGAGACAGAATATTTCAGCTGTGAAGTAACAGGAAAATTGCTAACATGATGTAGAAAACTTTCAGTATAATAATATCTGAATGAAATTATGTCTATTCCACGTGATATTCAGGTTGTCTTGTCACACAAAACAAATCAACAATAAAAAAAATCATAAACAATACACAGTTCATAAAGCAGATGAACACAACACCATACAAAGAGAAGTGCTGTCTTGGTAAAGGAAATTATAAAAACCACAGCAGCAGGCGACAGTACGTTACTGTGGAGATTAATTACTTCTACTGCTTCCAAAAAGTCCATTAAGAAATCTAATCTACAAAATGGGCTCTCCTGCACGCATTACTTGTCCATTAGCGTTCTGAGTGCATTTAGCAATTATGCAACATGGCTGATAACATGCGCAAGCCTTGTGAAGTAGCCCGAGCAGGATTTCTGTTATTTTCACATTGGAGAAGCAAAAGAAAACAACAGCAAAATGTTGATTTAGAAACATACAATTTGTACTGGCAAAGAGTACTTTTAAACACTATGGTACTTTTAAAACGAATATTGGTTTTAATGACCATTGAACGTAAATGATTTCTTAGTCTTTATTCTGCTGGTGTCAGTTTCACTCTCTATTCTTCTCTGCCATCCTCTCCTTCTAGGATATTGATGCAGTTGTTTATCTTTCTTGCCTATCCGC
Organism: Terrapene triunguis; assembly: GCF_002925995.2. Classification (NCBI taxonomy): domain Eukaryota; kingdom Metazoa; phylum Chordata; order Testudines; family Emydidae; genus Terrapene; species Terrapene triunguis. The sequence goes on from NW_020664598.1 coordinate 14,901,389, forward strand.
GATCTCTGCCACTGCTTCCTTTGTCATGGAATTGCTCATGTCTTACAATCTTGTGGGTTTGATGGTACTTTGTCCACCAACTTTACAGCTAATTAGTCATCTCTCTGTCACACTGTCACTATTTGATATTCTTCCCAATCATTCATTTGCTGGGAGTTCTCTTCCCTTTTCATTCTTGATGCTTTCTTCCTCTGAACATTTGCAGTCACTTTTTCAAGCTTGTTTGCATCATATTCCATGTGCGATTCTTTCATCCTACAATACACAGTATGCATGCAACAGGATCATCTTTCTACAGAGAAGTTATAAAATAGTTAGAACATAAGAACATAAGAATGGCCGTACTGGGTCAGACCAAAGGTCCATCTAGCCCAGTAGCCTGTCTACCGACAGTGGCCAATGCCAGGTGCCCCAGAGGGAGTGAACCTAACAGGCAATGATCAAATGATCTCTCTCCTGCCATCCATCTCCACCCTCTGACAAACAGAGTCTAGGGACATAATTCCTTACCCATTGTGGCTAATAGCCATTAATGGACTTAACCTCTATGAATTTATCAAGTTCTCTTTTAAACGCTGTTGTAGTCCTAGCCTTCACAACTTCCTCAGGTAAGGAGTTCCACAAATTCATGATTCACATGTTCCTGTTGGGTGATTTTCCTCCAGAATACTTTCCTTGGCTGTCTGTATCTATATTTTTGCCTCTGTCCCATCTCCCATAGAGCACTTACCAGGATTTCTGATCTGGCACTTTCTTTAAGGCACTTAATTTCTGCTAGCATCTGACTTTTGATATTGACAGCATTTCACTGGCACCTCACCAGCATGATTATATATGACATAATGCATTAAGGACTATTGGTTAAGGCAGTTCAGTCTCCATGGCCATTCATTCTTTGGCATCTCTTCTGAAACTGTCAACAAAGTTGATAATCAGTGCCTATTATGACAGAGGTTTCTGTGATGTGTACATAACATCTGTCCACTAGGAACTGGAATGAGACCAGCTCACTTCACTTTGCTCATTCTTTAGCAATTATATTCTAAATTCATTTTGGTCACTGCTATGCTGGCTCAGAGGTGTATTAGAGATCTGAACAATGGAAAAAGCTCTGTACCCCATTGCTAAAAACCTGAGCTAGTAAATCCTCGCTCAGTGTTTCTCTAGTATTTATTATTTTACTTTCCCTCCCCCACCCTTCTCTTTTAATCCCACTCTCACAAAACACACTTGATACTCCTTTTATCTCCTTTTTTTTAATCCACAGGCAGTTGTGGTCACACACCAGTGAACCTCTGACAACGGAGGAGATTTAATGGAAAATAGAAGTAAATGGCGGAACTCGAGAAGACTGGAAGTATTCAGAGCTCGACTTCACAATCCATTATTGTGGACGGTTCCAGACTAATGTCGTTTATCCTGCTGCAATGTTCAGGATGGAGTAGATGGCCAATGATGCTTTTATAATTATGTTACTAAAAGGGCAATAAGTACATGGAATAGGTTATAAGAGAGGATGTTAAAGTAGAGGACATTAGTTCATTGAATAATAGAATCATAGAAGTTAGAGATGGAAGAGACCTATTAGGTCAGCCAAGCCCATATCCCTGCAAAGGCAGGATTGCTCCCTACTAAAATATATTTTCTGATACTTTCTCAAGTCTACGTTTAAATGCCGCAAGAAGCGTCCCACCCCTCTTCTGGAAAGACTATTCCACAGTCTCCTAGGGAGGAGGCTTCCTGTTCCTGATCCGCTCAGAGGGCAGGGATGGGCAGTGGACCAAAATGGCTGCTGCCTCTGATGGAGAGGAAACCGTACTGCCTGTGGGCCCTGCTGAGCCTTCTGATACTGGAGCATGAATGCTGAGAGTTGAGGAAGGTTTGTGTGGACTGAAGGAAGAGGCCACAGTAAATGCTGTATAATGTACTAAAGTTTGTGTAGAGGCTTTCCCAGGTTACCTATGACTGCCTTAGCTTTGGAGGCCCAGGCAGAGGTATTGGGCATGATTAGCAAGGCTGTACAACTCATGGATGATAGACTGATGGGTCAACTGGAAGTAGCTGTAGAAGTTGCAGGAGGTGTTGAACAATGTCTGCTGATACTAGATTCTGGCAGGAAGTCAAATGATGCCAAATGTAAGGAGAAGATTGGGAATGTCCAGGTGACAGTCACTTTTGAGGAGCTGAGAGATGCTGGGATTATGGAAATTGAGGAGGGGAGTCTGAAGGCTGCAAGTTTCTCCCCAAACTATTGGGCTCTCTGGCACTGAGGGACCTGGGGTTTAATCCTGGGGATCTGGTGGCAGTGATCCATCTCCAGGGCTCCTGAAAAATGGTAGTTTTAGTACTTAGTTAGTCCTGGGACAGTTCTGAAGGTGTATGGGCAGCACAATGGAACAGAAACTGGAAGGAGACGTACAATAATTCTGTAAAGTGTGTATTGATGGAGAGGTCAGAAACTAGTGGCCTGGGTTCATGACATCCTTTGTTTCTGACCTTATTTACACTTTACCCCCCACTTCCCCTATTCATCAGGTAGTACTTGCAGGTCCTGGTTTGTTTAGTCTCCCAGAATGGTTGGTGGTACGTGGGAGATGGGGGCTAAAAGCCATGGATTTAGAAGGTTGGCGGGATGATGGACTCTCAGGACATCTTAGTCAGCTGCAGCAGATAGAAGAGGTAAGCAAGGATGCAGTAGCAGCAGGGCAATGCTGGAGGAATGGTTTCCTTTTATAGTCATTAGTCAAACAGTGCCTGTTCTCTCTACTCTGGCAGAAGAGTGAAAATCAGAGGAATGGACTTGCTGCTGACATTTTGCCAACCCTACAGGGCTGCTGGGGGAAAACTGCACATTTGGTTTCATTGTTTTGATTTTATAAATTGTTGGAACTATGTGGCCTTCTGTGTGGTTGAAATTTGTTTGAAGGGGTTTTTTTGTAATACAAATCCACTGATCTTATGGCTTGTGATGTATGTCTGTGTATTGGTTGGGTTCCTGTGTTCTTTAAAAAACAACAACATATCTCACTATCAGGAAGGTTTTTCTAATATTCATCCTAAATATCCCATCTTAAATTTCATTCCTTTGCTCCTAGTTACATCTCCATGCACCACTCTAAATGATACATTTCCATACATGCAATATTTACTCTTAAAAATATTTATCCTTCAATATTTGGAGGGTAAATATTACCCTATAATAGAAATATTTGCCATTCAGGTAAATATTTACCATTTAGCAAGAATGAAATATTCCTGCAGTACAACAGGAATATTTACCCTTCACTTTACCCTTCAAATATTTGTAGACTGTCATATGTTATCCCCATGTCACCCAGGCATCCCTTCAAATTATTTTAACTCCTTTTTTTTTTTTTAACATCTTTCCTAATAAGCCATTTCTTTTAGCCACCTGATCAGTTTTGCTGCCCTTCTCTGAACTCCATCCCTTTAATTTGTCAATATATTCTGGTAACAGTGCCTGGATCTGAAGGCCATTTTTCACATACGGTCATATCTGAGCCACATAGAGATGGATTTTTATCTCCCTACTCTGACATATTTTTCTGCATATTCAATACAAAATAGCATTGGCTCTTTCTGCAGTCATGTCACGTTGCAAACTCATGTAATTTGCTGTCCAATATCCCCCACATATCTTTCAGCATTATGGCTTTCCAAGATTATTCCTACAAATGAATATCTGTGTTTCAGATTATTTCCCGCAAGATAAATCTTCTTGCATTTTTCTACTTTGCAAATTCTCATTTGGGGTCCAGTTCTGCCATCCTTGCTCACTAATAACTCTCCTTCCTTAAAACTTGCTCAAAGTTTTAACTTTTTCATTTTTTGTCAAAGTTGATTTGGAAAAAAAAAAGAGTTTAGTGTTTAGCTATTTTAGTTATCATTAATTTCATCCACCTCCTCATTCATCTGAATACTTACTTTCTCTTTACACTTTCTCTTTTATATATTTGTAAAACTTTCTCTCTCCCCCTTGGCTTTTGGCTAGCATTAACTTAATCTGCTTTTATAGTGCTCTAGTATCAAACCCTGGCCCTATTGAAGTCAATGAGGGTTTTGCAATTTACTTCAACTGGGCCATGATTTGACTCGTAGTCTTTCCCCTCCAACCTTTGCTTTCATTATACACTAAGATTTTTTTTCTGGAGAATAGGGGGATTGAAGGATATGATAAAAAACAAGAATGTGGGTAGACTTGAGACTGAACATTTAAGAGCACACTTATCAGACTAGATTAATTGATTCTAACTCCAGATTGGACCATTGTGATAATCTAGTCTGACTCCTGCATAACACAGGCCAGAGAAAGTCCTTCAATATTTCTGTTTCTGCACAGATTTCTTATGCTCCCATATCTACTCTGTCCCCCTATATGTGCCCTGTCACCTTTCAAAGATGGCAGTCCAAAACTAGTTCAGCATTAGAAGAGCTCTAACAAATATAAAGAGGTGTTTACTTATTTCCCTTCCTCCCCCCCCACCCCATTGCTATCTATTCACTGTCCCGAATGTAGCCAAATAGTTCATTTTATCATCCATTTTTCATTGTAGCCAATTAGTTCATTTTGTTATCCATTTATCATTGTGTTATGATCAATTCATATGTTATTTCACATACAATCAATGTATGCTAAACAGATTTAAATTGTAGGATTACAGAAGTATGAGGCTGACAAGTATTTAGGACTGATGAGTGTGTGTTAGGTATACAAGTAAAGCATGGCTGGAATGCAAGGCCTGTAGACTGAGACCTGTAAAATTTTAGCTTAGTCAGACAAGGCCATAGCTTTTTGGAGCACTTGACATGAGTGGGTGACTGAGGAATAACCCTATGCCATTAAGGTCACAAGATTACCATAAAAGATGTACCAATAAGTGATGTTATAGAAAAGTGGATTGCAATAGACCGCTATATATTGTCCAAGACCATGAGACACCTGATTGCAACATCTTTGAAAATTCTGTCCTGACTGCAGGGTAAATGTTGTGCGTAGATATTAATGAGAATAAGCGGAACTAAGAAACAACCTATGAAAAGTGGGACACCTGTGATGGGGTGTCCACCCCACACTCACCCAGAAAGGGTTAAAAGAAGCCAGATGGGTCAATTAACCTATTAGGCTGAAGGCTAAGAGGAAAGCTCTAATTAGGGGAAGTTCACCTATGCAGGAACAGGAAGGATTTCTATAAAGCCAGGGAGCTGGAAGGAGCTAATCTGCAGTCACTCCTGGGAGAAGGGAGGGGTGTTTGGGGACTATAGAGACAAGTAGCCCATGGTTGCTCCTTGGGAGGAGCGAGTAGAGAAGCTGGAAAAACCCAGAGAGTGGGGGAGGGCCAGGGTAGGAAGCAGTAAGTCTAGGGACTGAATGGACCTTGGCTGCATGTTGTAGGGTTCCTGGGCTGGAACCTGACATAGAGGGTGGTCCCAGGTTCCTCTACCTGTCACTGGGGAAGTGGTACTGGCAAGGCAGTGAACTGGAAAACTACCTGGGTCACTGTGGGAGTGACAGAGACTTTGAAGGACTATACCCCGGAAGGGGGAACGCTGAGTGACCTGGCTGGAGGGCCGAATCATGAAGAGGATGCATCAACTCCTGGAGCGAGAAAGGGGCTGCAGACCAGAGAGAGAGATGGAGTGACGGTGTGCAACCTTTGGAGGAGGCATCAACCTTGCAAGCTAATCCCCAGAGCAACCAGGAGGAGGTGCCATACTAGTGGCGAGTGAAGCACCCCATCACAGCACCCCAATATTCATGGGGTGTAGAAATATAGATAAGGAAAAGAGTTGTTGATGCCTTCATGCATATGCATAAGTTGTTAGATGTGGTCAGAACTACAATATAAATGAGGGTTCCCTGGTTGGGTGAAAGTGGGAAGACCCACGGGATGACCCCATGAGAAACCTCAGCAGGAACCATCTCTCTATTGCTGATCATCTATTGAGGTGTCCATCAGACCCTAGAATATCTTTGAGGATGTGAGTATGACTCCAGTTATAACTCCTGCATGTGTTTTTGTAGGATTTCTATATGCATGGGTAATTTGAACTTTACTTATTGCTTTAGTAAAACTTGTAGTACAGATAAGACTTTATATTTGTGGTTGTGGTCACTATCCTTGGTCTTTGCGTGTTCCTCGAATCTCCAAATTGAGGAAAGCACCAGAGGTGATCTTCACTCTGTTGAGCCTGAAACTGTAGCAAGAGGAGCTGAACCCAAGGTGGTGTAATACAACATCATTAAATTCAATTTAAATAAAATACAAGGCTACACTAGCCAGGGAAGCTCTAGTTTAGAGCTGGTCAGTCAGTGTAATAATATTTGGGGCTAAGACTCTTATGCCATTATTTACACGAATCTTTTTTTGCATGTGTGGTTGGTTTTGGTTCCTGTCCTCACTGTGGGAAGGATTGACAAACATGACTTATTTCCTACTGCTCTATGCATGAAAATTCAAAACACTCATTCAAGTGTCCTGGGTCCTCTGGACATAACATCTGAGTGTGGTGGGAGTAATGCTGTTTCTGGAGAGACAGGCATGGAAAGTGCTTCCGTAGTGATTTTTCCCTGCTGAGTGCAGGCTCATAGCTGCCTCCCAAATGAGAGTTGTGATAGTGTTGCAGTAGATCTCTGACTGTGACATCACTATGAGATTTTGGAGTTAGGGGAGGGAAGATGGTTTCTCTGACAGCTCTTCTGTCTCTAATGTCCCAGTTAGACAAGGGGGAATAAGGGGGGGCCTGTATAATGTAAAGAAAATTAGTGGTTTTGTAAAGGAAATTGGGGGTGTTGAGATTGAGGCTTATTTTCCTCACTTAGTGTTTTCAAAATGCTGCCTCTCTTCTTCTGAGACACATTTCAGCTGACAGCTTTGATAGTAAAAAATACTTTTGTTTAAGGAAGATTGTTTGTAAAGTTAAGCAGCTTTTAGGAACTGTTAAATTTACACATGCTCCATAATAACTTGTTTCTCTGTGTGCTTTCTGGTCTTCTTTCCTTCCCATTAATTCTCACCTCCACAATCTCGCTTCATATTGTTCCTCTAATCATCAGTGGATGCAGAAATGAGAAAATGGCACAGATGTTTGTTTGGGTTTTTCTAATAAAAACAGGCCACCGTTATTTGTTCTGCAAGAAATATGCTCTATGACATTTTAAAGAGAGAAGTCTTACTACATGTGAAAGTAGCGCTGACTGTATGCATCACTTCTGGGTTGCTACTAACAAAACACTTAGCATACACCTCTGTAGTAATTCCATGAACTGCTCTGTGCCAGGGCTGCTGCCTGCACTACAACATGACAAGAAATGCATTCAGGTCCTGAGAACCTAGGCAATTATTTGAGAGACTGGGAAAGGAAAGTATTTTTCAGCTTTGGCTCTAATATGAATGCTGTGGTGACTTGTTCTGTTCTTTTGGTGCAAGGGCACAGGTCTTTTTCCTTGCAGGAGATTGTATAGAGGCTACTTTTATGGCTAGATGTAAATATCAGTAATGTTATTTTCCATTTTCTTTTACAATCACATTCTAGTCCTACAAATTCTGCCTTAAGCCTTAACCAACTGACCCCACAGAGGATTGTTTGCCTATGGGGCGACCACAAATGCACTATTGATCATATTTTAAACCAAATTCATGAAGACCATCCCATGTAGCCAGAATATGGAGTGGTGTTGAGTTAAAACTTAAATGCCTTAGGTCCTCTCCACCTAACACAGAGGGTAAGAATTGCTATATGGGAGATTCAGGAAAGTAGGGGAACTTCCCAACAGAAGGGTTGCTCTTGTTCTGTTAGAAACAATGTGTCTGTGCCATGCTGATCTCTGCTCCCACACCAGAAAGAAGAATTCTATACTTTACTGTACATCGTTGATCTGAATCACGTATGCCGGCTTTTATCCATCCAACAAGGAGTGCTCCTAGCACATGGTTAATTAAAAATCATATAGAGTATGTCTACACTGCAATTAAAAACCCATAGCTGGCCCATGCCAGCTGACTTGGACTCAAGCTATTTAATTGCAGTGTAGATGTTTGGGCTCAGGCTGGAGACCAGGCTCTAGATCCTGCAAGATGGAGGGTCACAGAGCTCAGGCTGCAGCCTGCACCTGAACTTCTACACCGCAATTAAACAGCCCCTCAGCCTGAGTCCCAGGAACCCAAGTCAGCTGGCACAGACCAGTCATGGGTGTCTAATTGCAGTGTAGACACACCCATGGAGGCTAGACGGGACATGGCACTCATTTCCCACTGGCATTTTAATGTTAAATTGCTACTAGATTTCTAATTCGTGAATCATTTGCCTTTTGGAAGCGGGAGAGCTGGCAACAACAAATGTGAGCGTGTCAGATGGTAGTGAGCAACAGAGGAGATACAAATACAACAGCTTTGTCAACAGAACACTCAGGCTATAAATAGCTCTCTTTGTGGTACTTGCATGTCCTCCATTTGCATTGTATTTGAACAGCTCACAATACCCCAGTGAAGGTAACAGTACTTTCCTATCTCAGGTTTACAGATGGGGAACTGAGGTGCTGAGAGTTTAAGTAACTTGTCCAAAATCACACAGTGATTCTGTAGCAGAGCAAGACTTGAACTAAGGTCTTCCAAGTCCCAGGCTAGCACCCTAACCACTGACCATCCTCCCTCCCATTCAGATGCCTGAATCATTCCATGCATGACCTGATGTGGCTTATCCTGGAGCTTCATTAGTCTGGATGGAAGGATGAATGGAAAACTGTGCCAGAACCTACATGAGAAGAAACAACGCATAGAAAACCTGTCAGTCAAGAGGGTATATAGTGCTCTGACCAAAGCCTGTTTCAATCAGCTGGAAGGTGTAGATTCGTGTGTGTGTCATTTTGGAGGCTGGCATAAAAGACTGAAACAGAGGTTCATTGTGTAAAGATACCCGGTTGTCAAGAAAGAGTTAATCCTGCAGAAATTAGACAAGGTGCCATCCCTGTTTGATTTACAAAGTGCTGAGAGGGATGAAGAAGCAGGGTAGAAGCTGCTCCAGGGTACTCTACCTGCCTCATGAGAATCAACAGAGTTTGAAAGTATTACTATGTTTTGAAAGAATATTCCACCTCTGTTCACCAGCTGTCTAATGGCAAAGCCCCTGGCACTGACAGTTTGCCCAAAGAGTTTCAAAAACAGTTTGAGGACATAACTGGTAATTAATTACCTTTTTAAAAAAAATGTACATCTGGGATGCATTCCGGAGAAATCACTGCCCCTTAGCTGCCTTGGAGCAGTGGCTACACTACAGCTAAACCATTTAAAGAACTAGAGACTCCTTTTTTTGCTTTAGAGATTGTTTGAAAACCCCTAAAGTGCCTCAGACATGACATGCACTCATACTGATCATTTCAAATGTGCACCGAAGCATTGCATTTTAAATCAGAAACATTTTAACACTTTGTAAATTCTAATGTTGATGTGAGGCTCATTTCTTTAGCTAGGGAAGAAAGCTTTTGCGAAAATTGATCATAAATATTTGTTTAGAAGCTTCAATGTGTTTGTGAAGGGATTGTGACAACTTTGTTATCTTGTTACATTACTGTATCATTTTGATGAATTAGTGCTTTGAAGATTAAGAACAATGCTGATCAATATTGCTCTATAGAAGAAATCAGAGATGTTCTCTGTCCAGCATGTTCTACTTAGGGTGACCAGATGTCCCGATTTTATAGGGACAGTTCCGATTTTTGGGTCTTTTTCTTATATAGGCTCCTATTACCCCCCACGCGCTGTCCTGATTTTTCACACTTGGTGTCTGGTCACCCTAGTCATACTCCCTCAGCATTGAGCCTTTTTCAGCAACTGTTGAGCAGCCATCTAGGAGATTTCTCCATATTGGACAATAATGCATATGCATAATTGTTTTATATATCTTGTTGGCACAAGCTGATGACTTCACTACCCTAATGTATGTTCAGGCTGTTTGTGCTTGTTTGGTAAAGTGTGAAAAATTCTTCTGCTTGGATAAACTGGGTTAAAAGTGATATTTTAGCTAATTATTGATAGGACAATGGCCTACTTCTTTCTCTCCCTCCAAAGGTAAGGGAACAATTAGAATTAAGATGCTGAGGGAGTGGTTTTCTTTGGAAATGATCAGATTATGATGGAAAATTGGAAGGAGGCAGTGGGGAAAGTTAATGTCTGGTTGCAATGCTGACTCTTGCCTGGGGTCTCATTTAAAGAACTACTTATATCTGTAAATAACCTGCCAGCTCCCATGTTGTGGCAAAGGTTAGTGTGAATAGACCTTCCTAAGGGAACTGATAATTGATCATCCCTGCTGGAATGCTAGTCATTTGAAACTCTTTAGCCCCTATCCTCCTTCATCTGATGGCAATCAGTTTTGTTTGTAGGATGACAGTATTTCCATCTGCAGTCTACTCAAGGGCTGTAGTAATATGGACTCCCCTATAACTTGTACAAGCTTTGTCATTTTGCTCCTCCTCTCTGCTAAGGGAATGGATATTAATACACATCTGAATAATACTAAATTTGACAACATGAATTTCCCATTTAATTTTAACAAAATTGATATTCTTTAATCTTTCTTCCCTCCCCACCCCCACCTTCTAGGAGTTTGTCTGTAATTTTTCCTTGAGCATTATTAACAAAGCTGTGCCACTTGATTTCACTTTGATCATTTGAGTTAGAAATCTGGAGTCCTTGTCTGCCTTTCTCACGTTTCTCTCAGATATCTAAGCACTGCTTTCTCAGCAGGATGCACAATATTAACAAAGCAAATTTGCATGGACTTCTTTACCAGTGTAGGATTCTCTTTCCTTTCTCCTTTGTCTCCCCTCATTTGTGTGCAAACTCTGAACACATTGTGAAATTTCATTTTGGTTTAAAAACATCTTACCAATGTTCAGCTCGTCACCTAGAATAATATTTATAAAAGCAGAAATAGCTACAAGTGAATGAGTGTACAGAGTAGCTCTAAATCCTATAAACAATGATCATGTTTTTTCCAACAGAAAATATTGTTTCTGCAAAATCAGTTTGGGGTCAGTTCAGCATTAACCTGTGTCGCTCTGAGATTTTTGTGGTGCCTCATGCCCCCTTTTTGCCCCACATGAGCCAGACTCCTGGGCTGGACTACACTTCCCATGATGCACCATGGTTTTCCTTCCATCTGAGTTGCCATAGTACATTATGGGATATGTAGTCTAGCCAGAAAGCCTGGGAAACAGGGAAGAATGGAGGTAGGAGATGCTGTAGTGGCTCAGGAAAATGTGAAACTGGGACTAAATTTAACATTTTGACATGTCAAATCAAATTATTTTTTTTTGGAACTTTTCATTCCTCAGAAAACTTTGATGTTGACCTTTTGGCCTGATTCAGCATGGAAACAATGTTGAAATAATAAATTGAAGCAGGACAGAAATTTCAATTTTCAATTAGCTTTACAAATTCCTCTTTAAGCCTTCTGGTGAATTACAGTAGAGAATGTTGCATGCTCTTGTGGTAACAAGCCAGTTTGTGAACTTTGGTTAAAGTAAGGTGAATTTTCTGTAACAAACTATCACATGTCGGACCTACTCTAAAACTCATTGGAATCAAAGGAAACACTCCTATGCATTTCAATGGGTTTTGGATTAGGCTGTTAACCCTACTGTTTCTCTTTGCAAACTGTCCAGGCACATTTTTTTTTCAAACTAGTTTGACAAATATTTTGTGCAAACACATTTTAATCTCACTGTGGCTCAAACTCTGTACTGTGAGTATTCTGTTTACTATTCATATGTGAGCTGTGGGATTGGGCAACCATATGTGACTGAAAGGCCCAACTTCTAGGAACACATTGGTGTAGGGCCTCTTGATGTACACTAGTGTAAATGAGAGGAGAATCAGGCCTAAGTCAAATTACACTGTAGTAAAACCCAATGTAAGTGAAATCAGAATCAGGCCCCACATCTACCTCAGTCAAAAACAAAATTTTGTTTGGTCACTAAATGAATTTCATTTTCTGATTAAACTAATCCAGGGTCTGGCACAAACATTTCTAAGAATAACATATTCACTGAATGAGAGAGAAAAAGGGCCTGAGCCAGGTTGGAGAGATTCTATTTTAGAAGGTGCTGAAATATTTTATGAATAATTTCTCACTATTCACCCAGTTCTATTCTTGCTGTTATTAAACATTAACCTCTCTGTTGAGACCCAAATACAGGAAAAAATAGACTCTTTTCTCCATGACTCTAAAACTGATTTTTTTGCAAACAATGTCCACTTCTCTTCCTTTTCCTACCAACCCACCCAAGACCGAAGTTTGTTTTAGGGGTAAAATACAGTTCACATGCACAGCCCACTTGGCTACTTCTATAATTAGCCAGGCTAAACTAGCAGTTTTCATATCATGACAGTGTAAAGAAAAAGTGGTGGTATCAGAGGGACATGATATGCTCTGTGTTTGCAGAGTATTAATTGTGACCAGAATAAATATTGATTATGCACTTTGTAAAATGACTAATAAACATTTCAGTATTCTGTGAACGTCTGCTGTTTGTCCCTGATAGATTGCTGCGTTCTCCCTAAGGAAAAGCAGGTCTAAAGTTAAAGAATGCTACATTGAAGGGGGTGGGGGAATCTTGTTAATAGAAAATTGTGCAGCCTTTACATAATTTTAATTAGTCTTAATTTTATTCTTTCCAAAGACTGTAAGGGGTTTAAAAAGAGTGGTGCTGGGAGGTTTTTCATAAGTCTCGAAGTTAAAGACATACAGTAATTCTGGTAGAAAAGCATCTCAAGTATCATATAAATTAATACCAGACCCCAAATCTCTACTATAAACTAAGAATATTGTGCTAGTAATGTGACCCTTAACAGTCCAGTTTCTATAGTTATGGTTGAGGGAGGTGAACAAAGAGCTTGCTTTTTGTTCTGTCCTGATGTGATCAGGAGGAAAATTTCCCCCTCCCCCCATTTTTATGATTTTAAAATTGCAGTTATTCATTTATTCAGGTTTTGCTTGCCACACTCACCATACAAGAACAGCTAAATGGAGGGAAACACCATGTTCCATTAGTAAACTTCAAAGTGTAATCGACCTGAAATTCCAGTTCTTTAATTAAAAAAAAAAAAAAAAAAGGATTCATCTTACCCCTTCCCTTCTCTGATATAAAGATTTCCAGGAAATATTAGCTCAATGGCACACCCACATCTGGAATATTGCGGTCACCCTGTGATAGTTTGAGGAATATGTCTCTGTCAACCAGAGCTGTCTGGAGTGGAGCTCATGTAAACGTTTTCAAACCTGCAACCTCCTGCAGGGCTGAAGTCCTGAGCCCTGGCACCTCCCATGGGGCTGAAGCCCTGAGGCTCCGGGAAATACTCCAAGAATTTAAGCCCCGCTGTCAACCTATGAATTCCTTTTTATAGCAGGAATAGACTACCTCAGGAAACCTGAAACAGGGCCATCAAGGAATTATCAGCATTGAATAGCTCTACCCCGGTAGAACAATGGAGTTGGTCCTGGCTGAACCACTGAATTAACTATCTCTGCCCACCAGTCCCACACTGGGTTGCAGTATGGAAAATCTACTTTTGAAGAACAGGAAATAAAAAGGTTTGGCTGATTTTTAAAGTGACAGGTTTTCTGAGCAAGGGGAGCCATTCCAATGTGGAAGTGGAAGACCCAGCTGGAGGAGTGGGGGTAAAAGAGGTTTTGCCTTCCCCCAAGGACGCTGACCAAACTCAAGGACTCAGGGTGTGGGGAAGGTTCATTCGAATGTTTGTTTTGCCTAGATCTGCACCTCCCTTATACTGTCTAAGAGTAAAATGTGTGTGTGTGTGGTTAAGACTTTTTTTTTTTTTTTTTTTGCGAAGACTGTGTTTCTTTCCTGAACTGTCACATAGTCCTCAGAGAATTAGACAATAAGCCAGAGTGTCCTGTGGGATGGAGTTCTGGGGGGCGCATGCATGGGTGATTAGGGAGACTTGAAAGATTCAGCACTGGTCTCAGAGCTTCAGGTCTTTGGAGTCCCACCTCCAAAAAGGCCCAGACAGGGAGAGTGCACCCCCGAAATATGCGCTAGAGGGCCAGAGTTAGAGACAGTGACTGGATGCTGCCCACACCCATTGGACCTGAAAACATTTGGGTTGCAAAGATTAGTTGGGACTAATGCAGCAGACTGGTGACAGTCCACTAACTGGGGTGCAGCCAGAGGTGTAACAACCCATCCAAAAAAAAAAAAAAAAGGGCAGAAATTGAAGAGGTTCTGAAATGGATAATGAAATGATTAGGGATGTAGAAAAATTTCCATATGAAGATAGATTGAAAGGATTGGGGCTGTTTAGTGGGGAGAGGTATCAGAGGAGACAATGTATAGACAGAAAAAATTCTGAATAGTGAAGAGAAGTAAAGTCAAAAGCTCCTATTTACCCTTTTTGATAATACAAAGGGACATTCAATGAAACATTAAATTTAAAACTGGTGAAATGCTTTTATTAGCACAGCACATTATTAACTGATGGAACCCACTGCCACAAGATAGTAAAAGTAAGACAATGAGCTTTGTAAGGTTCAGAATAGGTTTACATTTTGGTATTGATACTGAATTGTTTGGTAAGAAAAATAGGGATAAGTGCATAAGGCATGATTCAGGGCATTAGCCAAATACTAACTGATGGGTGTAGCAAGAAGCACCTCTGAGTGGATTATTCCATATTTGACCTGCAATATGGTATACTGGCCCTTTCAGGCCGGGGGGAGGGGGGAGGGTGTTAGGGGCAAGGCTACCCCCCTGCAGAAGTTCTGGTGCAGACAGAGTCCAAGGGAATGAGAGAGAGAGAGAGAAGTGGTCCCTGGGTAACTGTTGGCAATTGGAACAACCTCAGGCTACTCTTCACTTAGGCCCTGGCAAAAGGTGACTTGTAATATAGGGTGTCGGGCAGGCTTCCCCCTCTCTTGGCCAATCAGGAAGGACGACAGTCTATATCTGCCTCTCACAGAGGTGAAAGTAAGCCGGTACGATCCAGTATGTCATACGGGCAAGAGCCAGTACACAGACAACCATACCAGCAGGGGGCAGCTTCCCCAGGCCAGCAATTTAAAAGGGCCCTGGGCTCCGTACAGCAGCAGCAGGAGTCCCGGGCCCTTTAAATCAGCGCCAGAGCCCCGCTGCTGGAGTCCCGAAGTAGCGGTGGCAGCCGGGAACCCCAGGGCTCCAGTGGCGATTTAAAGGGCCCGGTGCTCCCAGCAGCAGCCCTTTAAAACGGGCCCTTTGAATCGCCGCCAGGGCTCCCGGCCAGGGCCGGCTCCAGACACCAGCTTCTCAAGCAGGTGCTTGGGGCGGCCGTTCCGGACAGGGGCGGCCGTTCCGGACAGGGGCGGCAGTTCCAGGTATTCGGCGGCAATTCGGCGG
>NW_020664598.1:14916897-14923938 GCF_002925995.2 Terrapene triunguis
TTTGGTTTTGGCTGCTTGGGGCGGCCAAAACTCTGGAGCCGGCCCTGCTCCCGGCTGCCACCGCAGCTACCCCTATCATGAGGCTCCGGCAGTGATTTAAAGGGCCTGGGGCTCCCAGCTGCCGCTACCACAGCCGGAGCCCTGGGACCTTTAAATCCAGATTTAAAGGGCCCAAGGATTTAAAGTCCCCGCCTCTTCCGGTTGAGGCCTCGCCCCCCTGCTCAGGACCCCGACCCTGCTTACCGGTAAGTCCTTTAAGTTACTTTCACCCCTGGCCTCTCACCTCATAACGGGGATGATGCCAGTAAGAAGAGGGCTGTTAGCTAACTTGTCACAGGCAAGGGAGAGTGAGACTGAACTGTTTTGATTCTCCCTCTAAACTTTGCAGGAGTGTTGGGAAAATCCCACCCCAAAAGATGCCTGGGAAGAAAATGATGTTTTCTTGAGAAGTTTTTTGTTTCAAGTTTTGTTTATTTGAGATGCTTTATGGCCAGCCTGGGTGGAAATAATTTAAAATGCCAGAGAAATTGGCTCTAGGGCAGCGGTTCCCAAACTTTAACAACCTGTGAACCCCTTTCACTAAAATGTCAAGTCTCGCGAACCCCCTCCTAAAAATGAATATTTCCAGGGATTTTCTCCTTTACCTGAGTATAAATTATAAATGCAGTGATCTTGGAAATATAAAATTTGTTTTTATGACATGCTTATTACACACTATTAATTATTAATTACTATTTATCATTACAGTATTTTTATTACATTATGAAAAGGGCAACATTCTTCCAAGATCTCACTTTCATAGCTTGTATCACTTTGAATAAGCCTGTTATAAGATAAAGCTCCTATGTTTCATCAAGGAGTATCAGATATGAAACAGCATGAAGGTATTTAAGAAGCCAACTCAAAGAGTTCTTCTTACACAAGCATTCACGTCTTGAGCAGTCCAGGCAAACAACGCACGTTACAACAAAGCTTAAACTTGTTCTTCATAATAATTTTAAAAACAAGATTAGCTGACTATTTAATTTTAAAAACAGCAAAAAATATCCATCTCCCTTTCCATTTCTTACAAGGAGTTTTGAAGTTTAAATCTCCTCAGTGTGATAGATATGTTTGCTTTGATCTGCTTAGCTCTTGGAAGTCCAGGGGCTCCGGGCTGCTGGTCCCATGCTGCCTGGGGTCCCTAAGGACAGCTCTGTCTGCCATTAGGGAATTTTTCCCCGAGAACCCCCTGTAACATTTCGTGAACCCCCAGGGGTTCACGAACCCCAGTTTGAGAACCACTGCCTCTAGGGCACAGCCTGCTACAACTGGCATAGCCATCTGGATCTTGCTGGTGAAACCCCCTTTTAAATGAAGGAAAAATTGAGGAGATGCTAAAATTCATAGTGCAACAGGCCCAGGGAGCAGCCCCAGAGGCCCAGTAGCAATTTATGAAGAAGCAGCAGTTGCAAGAGCACCTTGTGTTGCGTCTGGCTAGACCCACCCCTTCTGTTGAGCGGAGTGCACTTGCTTCCCCAACAGCAAGCCCCAGTCTTTGGCTTGTTAAGTTAGGACTTGAAGATGTCCAAGAGGATGTAGGCCCAGGCTCAGGGATAAATCTGGCAGAGTTCTCCCAACAGGGAAGAGAAACAGGTGAATCCCTGGTGACAACTGGAGTTCCAGGTCTCTGGATCTACAAGGGAAAGCCAAGTGCTCATCCCCAACAGATTAGCACATTTTCCCAGAAAAAAGGAAAGGCTTGAGGAAACTATAAGCACCAGGGAATGTTTCTGGTACTGGCAGCTTGGACAAAGAAATTCTGTCCATTTAATGGAATGTGATATCTCGGGACAGACAGACTAGTAGCCTTACTGCAGATGCACCTGATAGAAATGGCACAGATGCCCTGTTGTCTGTCCAAATTGAAGGAAAAAACACATTCTGACCTACTGGACTCAAGATGTGACCAAACACTGGCCCGAGGGGACCTGATATCAGTGGAGTACTTGGAAAACACAGATCCTCTTGTTATTTCATGTGTTATTGGCCATTGTCAGAGAGAAGACTAGCTGGACCACTGGTCTGATATGGCATTATAGGGACAGTGGAATCCTGATCACCTGATCCACTGTGGCAACACCAAATATATGGATAATGGGAACCTGGATAAACATGCAGCCATGCTGACACTTTGAGAAAGGGAGGGGCTGACAGCAGGGGTCCAGATAATTGGGATTCTACTATATTCAGTAGTTAAAGCACAGTCTGAATTAATACAAAACACTTTTTTTCCTGTTGTTGACATTTGAGAGTTGTAGTGTCTGATGAAACAGCAAATGCAAAAATAGGAGCTTTGAGCAACAGAACAGTCAATTAACCTTGAATAAATCAAACTGAATAAAACATAGGAAACCTGTGAATTTCCACTCTGGAACAGGCCAATAGCCACCTAGTCCTGTATCCTGTCTCCAACAGTGGCTAATGACCAATGTCTCAAAAGGAGGCATCAAACTCCTCTAAAGCACCTAATTGTTCAGTACTGAACTATGGAGGTTGGTGTAGGGCAATTTCTCTCCCACACAGCTTGTGATCAATTTATGTTCTAAAGCATAAGGATTGACAGCCCTTGTATTTATTTCCTCATTAGTGCAACTGCTGATGCTATTCCTATTAGAAAATGCCTATTTATTTTTTAAAAAGCTGTATTTGAAATAAGGACGAGTGAACTTTGGGTGAATTTTTAATTTGAATATATGATGCAGGATTTCCTTTAAAAAAAATAACCCTAGTTAAATTTAATCACCTTTGGGAGATGGGGGTGGGAAGTATAAATTACAGGTAGACTGTTTCACAAGAACAAACTAGTTTTGCAAATCCTGCAAGCTTCAAAAGTAGATTTCAAAGTTTTGAAAAACTTTGTAAATGTAAACAAAATCATGGGAGGACTGTGACGGGGCGGACTGGCCCCGCACTGGGACTGAAAGAGTTAACCCTTCCCTGCTGGCAGAGAAAGCCATGCCCGAGGCTCCAACCGGGAGTCAAGCATAAAAGCCTGCAGAACTGCTCAGTCAGGGCTGGCGGCTGGGGAAGGAGGACGCCCAGCGGAAGCTCCAGCCCAGGAGCAGTTGCGACCCTTACAGGAGGGAGCTGAGGAGCAAGGAAGCAGGCCCAGAGACCAGGGCTGGCCAGAGGGGGGGGGCAAGTGGGGCAATTTGCCCCAGGCCCTGGGCCCCGCAGGGGCCCCCACGCAAATATAGTATTCTATAGTATTGCAACTTTTTTTTATGGAAGGGGCCCCTGAAATTGCTTTGCCCAAGGGCCCCCTGAATCCTCTGGGCGGCCCTGCCAGAGACTGGCAGCTGTTGGAACCCCAGGGAGCGCCGGGTGCTGAGGAACCTGAAGACCCTGATGCCACAGGGACTGCTACGTTTGGAGAACTGGTAGGAAGTGACCCAGGGAAGGGAGTGGTATCTACCACAACTCTGAGGGCAGCGTGTTGTGGTGGGATTCCCTGCTGACCTGTGGCGGATCATGCCATCACTGACAGAGCCCTGGGTCGGAGCCCGGTGAAAGTAGGTGGGCCCCAGGCTCCCCTACTGGGGGTCTCTAACCCCTCCCTTTTTTGATGACATAATTCACTGACCCCTCTCTCACCCCAAATGAGATAGATGGACTCCGGCCGCTGGGCCACGCTATCCCCTGAGGGGAAAAGAATTTAGACAGACTCTGGCCATTAGGCCATGCTGCTTTAGGAGCACACTATAGAGACTCCGGTCGCTAGGCCGCACTACCCCGCCAGGGGAAGAAAGTGTAGAGAGACTCTGGCCATTGGGCCCCACTGCTTTAGGAGCGCACTATATGGACTTATGGACTCCGGCCACTAGGCCGCGCTATCCTACCAGGGGAAGCAGATTTAGAGGGACTCTGGCCATTGGGCCATACAGCCCTGACTACCGGGGAGGTAGTAAGACCACCGTAGACTTCAGGGAGGTGGGGTTAACCTCGCCCCCCTCCCCCGAATCAAAGGGGTTTACGAGGTACAAAACCCCCCCACAAGGACATTACAGCAAAGTCACTTTTAAAAGTCTATGGCTCAGGGCTGGGGGGCAATGAGGTAGATATGGAATTATTTACCTCTATATCACTAGGTCAAATGCAGCCCAGAATTCTTTGCCATCTGACTGCTGTTCATTATCCTCATGTGAAATGAGTGGCTGATTTACGTCCATTCCCTAGTGAACATTACCAAACAGTATTGTTTTTAGCATTAATCGACGTTAGCTACCACAGCAGAGGCCAAACATTGAACAGACATAGAAACTGAACTACCCTTTACTGCTCTGGGGCAGGGACTTTCCAGGACATGACTGAAGATGAAGCGTAATCAAGAGGTATCTTGCACTGCTCTTGCCTCAAATTTGTCATTTGAATTAACAGACTTCAGTGCCAAGGCTGGGTAATCTGTCACCTTTAATCCAGGGACCTCACCATGAACCTCCTCCTGGCACTGGCCAATATGACCATATAAAACAGTTCCGGAGGAGAAAGCCTGATGAATGGGGCTGAGGCGCTCTGGAACTGCGGAATCTATTTCTGGTATCTTGTCCATGCATGAGCAGACTTCCTCTGAGGGATTTCCACTGACTTCTTGGACTCTTTGTTAGAGCATTGGGTGTTATCTGAGGTTCTCTGCTCTGTTCTCCTCCCCAGATCCCTTGTGTTGCCCCTATAATCTGCACCTCCATCCCTGTTTTTTCACTGTCACCCATACTTGTTTCTAGGATCTGTGGCCCCTCCCCTGAGGGGGTTGGCCTTTAACTATGGTAATGGGCTCCCCCCACCAATCTGGAAATCATATAAGTTATAAACAACTGATAAAGCAGGTTTAATGTGGCAGCTGGAACTCGGCCTTAACTACAGAGGGCATTGTGTCTGCCGCCTACAAATACCATGAAGCATTAGAATAAGTCATTTCAAATGTATTGTGACAGACCCAGACCAGTGGGGTACAGGAATCTGGTAGAGGGCAAATATACTGGTCACTGGATGAGTAGTTTTCTGTTCCCTGAGTGACCAGAGCAGGGGCTGCACTAGAGTAATCAGGAACCTGCTAGAACCAGTTAAGGCAGGCAGGCTAATTAGGACACCTGGAGCCAATTAAGAAGAAGCTTCTAGAATCAATTAAGGCAGGCTAATCAGGGCACCTGGGTTTTAAAAAGGAGCTCACCCCAGTTTGTGGTGGGAGTGTGAGGAGCTGGGAGCAAGAGGCGCAAGGAGCTGAGAGTGTGTGCTGCTGGAGGACTGAGGAGCACAAGCGTTATCAGACACCAGGAGGAAGGTCCTGTGGTGAGAATAAGGAAGGTGTTTGGAGGAGGCCATGGGGAAGTAGCCCAGGGAGTTGTAGCTGTCATGCAGCTGTTACAGGAGGCACTATAGACAACTGCAGTCCACAGGGCCCTGGGCTGGAACCCGGAGTAGAGGGCGGGCCTGGGTTCCCCCCAAACCTCCCCATTGACCTGGACTATGGGTTCTCCCAGAGGGGAAGGTCTCTGGGCTGTTCCCCAACCCACATGGTGAATCTGAGGCAAGAAAATCCGCCAATAAGCGCAGGACCCACCAAGATAGAGGAGGAACTTTGTCACAGTATCTATTCAAATAAATAAATAAAGTACATTTTATGATGCAGGACGCAAAATCTCTTTCCATTGTGTTTATTTTTATTCACTTTGCAAACTTCAGTAATTTTCAGTTGAATGGGTCTCCCAGTCATTTGTGTATTAGAAAGTTCTATGCACGCTAATTAAAAGATGTAAAAATCCGAGCTGAAACAAACTGTTCTAACCCAGTAAATCCATTCTATGCACATCTCAAGACTAGTTTTATTTATCAACTCTGAGCAGCTGGTCAAATGTTGCACCTTTATCTTTAACTGCTATTTAAAAAAATATAAGAGAATTACCTCTTTTCAATAATTTCCATGTTAGTCCCAAAACATGAAAGGGAATAAAACAGCTGAGGCAGAGATTAGGAACCTGGGGATATAAAAGGCAAGGAGTTTCAGTAGGGCTTGCTAGTGGACTAGCACACTCAGCTTTCTTTCATGATTGAATTCTATTTGAAATTATAAATCAAAGGAGTAGCCTATCAGAGAGCTGGAAATTGTGTGAAATTAAGAAAAAAATCTCTTATTTAGAAGAGAAGCCCTAGGCTGATGAAGAGGTGTTTCTGATGCTGTTTGACTGCATGTGCAGATATAGCATCTGTACTCAGCACAAAACTGTAACTTTTCATATAATCCACCAATACTATAACTAAGGCATGCAAGTGTCTGTGGAAATGCACAGACATATATCACATATCATGGCTGAAGAAGGGACCTTTTAAACAGTTACAAATAGGACCGAATCAATTGGTCTGGTGGTAAAAAGTTATCTGGAATCAGCCATTCCTTGGCAAACCCTAGTCAGCCAGCGTTATGGTAAGTATGAGCAATGAAATGAAATATAGTGGACATTTCTGGAACGTTTGGTCAGTTCCCACTGAGCAGCGAAGGAAGAGGGAATTGGTCAGCAGGAGCCACCATATTAAATGTACTGCAGAGACCCAGTAAACTTCACAAGGGTCCTATAAATACAGTATAAAGGAATTCAGAAAGTAATAGTTCTGCTGGCAGACACTGAAGAGAGCAGTGAAGGGGGGATGGCTTCCAGCCAGAGTGTCAGCTGGGACATTAGGCACACCCATCTATAATTTATTAACCGTAGTTTTCCAGTGAGACCTTTTAACAAGGATGTTCCGCATGTATGCAGGTGGTTACTGTCTTGGGGTCAACTGCCTACTTCAGTTCCCGTGTTAGGGACGCCAAGTAAAATTTGTTTATTCCCTAAGGCTGTTGGACTACAACTTTTTTTTTTTTTTTTTTTTTAAATCTCTTTCTTATATTTTTTTTTTTTTAATCCTCCCCCTTCCAGTCTCTTCATCTCAGTTTAATTCTTATTGCCTTCCATGCTTTGCTTTCCTTTCTTCCCTCTTCTCCTATTCCACGTATCTCCCTTTTCA
>NW_020664598.1:14924338-14945749 GCF_002925995.2 Terrapene triunguis
GCTTTCCTTTCTTCCCTCTTCTCCTATTCCACGTATCTCCCTTTTCAGTGTCCCCTCTCCCTTTCTTTTGCCCTTCCAATCAGCTCATCCTCTCCTAACAATATCCTGCTCAGAAATATAAAAAAAGGAGAACATGATGTTTGCCAGTCATTACATGATTCATTCTGCTTGCTTCTGAGATCACTTCCCCCTACCTTTGTCAGTCGCGTTTATTTAGGTTGTAAGATCTTTGGAACAAGGACTGTCTTCAGCTGTTTGTCCAGTACCTAGCACAAAAGGACCTCTATCTTGGTTGGTGCCAGTAGGTGCCACTGTAATACAAGCATTAAATAATAAATATTGATGATGAAAAAGACACTGAGCTAGCTCATACTCACATGCACAGGAACCTGCAAAACACGGACAAACTCTTCAGTGCTCACCTGGCATAGTTTTCCAGAGCTTCTCCCCTCTCCAGTAGAAAGAGCTGTGGAGAATGGAGGGGGACTGCACTCTCTCTCTCCCAATTCTAGACCCTTAGAGGCAATGGTGTCCCTGTGAATGGCAACTGTCTCTTGCCCACTGGCGGCACGGCTCTTTCTGGAACGTGTGTTGCCACTGCTTGAGTCTACACAAAAGCTGTGCAGTGGCAGTCATGGTGGGTATTCACCATCAACTCTGGATCAGATCACAGCAGGGTGAACAAGGGATGACACTGTGGAGCTCAGATAGTCCCCAGCTCCACCTCCTTGTCTCCAACATTCAGCAGATTCACCAACTCACTGTGCTCTAGCAGAGGAGATTCCACATGGCTGCACTCCTCTATTTCATGCCCTCAACTGGCATAGAAGCCTGTTACGAAGAACTGCATGTGTGCATGGGATTCTTTTCAATAATTCTGAATACCCAGTTTCCGCTGTTAAATCAAAAAAGGGTTTTCTTTCATATTTCTGAACACTACACTTTATCTTCAGAACTGAAGAAGTCATTCACACTCACTGTAAAGCACACATTCCATGCAGCCTGCCATAGGAATTCCTCCATGTAGAGGGCAACATAGGACAGCTCAAATCCTGCAAGAACTCCAGGGAACTGCACATAATTATCTGCACCTTTTCTATATCTTTATGACTTAGCAGAGATTAGGCAAAAAGAAGTGGAAAATCAAAAATGGTTGTGACATAGTATGCGCTGGTCACGGGGGCTAGGTTCACCTGAGAAAGGATAGATTCAGAAACACTCTTCCTGTGTTGTATTTGTCACCAGAATTCTATTCTATGCTATACAGATCCTTATCCCACACTCATCACCTGGGGCCAATGCAAGAAAGGATCAAGTATCTTGGCGAGCAAGATAGCTGGAATTCACTGGGTACACCGAGGCCCCACTTGTTTATACCTTAGACAGGGAGAGGAAGCCAGACTGAGAAAGAGCTGACCCTGATTACAGAAGATGTCGACTTGAGCAAATTGAGCTCAGTTTATTCTGTGATCGTTTTTCCCAAAGTACAAACAGTTTTTGAACTGGATTGATGCAAACCTAATTTTTCTGATAAACCGTGTCAAAGCTGATTTTTGCATTTTGGAGGAGCTGAGTGAATGCCACAAAACATTTTTCACAAATATTCATTTAAGGTTTAGCACATTTGTTTCAATTGTCTTCATATTACTTTTATGTTCACTCTGAATATACTAGCAAACAAGTTTACTGGCAGGAATATTTGTGGAAGCAACAACTGTTTACACCAAGAAACAATTATTCCTGTAAAAAGCAATTCATGATCATGAATGTTCTCCACCCGGAACCTGATTCTTAAGATTCACACTCATCCAATCAAGAGACAAACAAAGTATCATGTGACCTATGTCTTCAATCAAATCTAACAGACATAGGTCAAGTGTGAGACTTTCAGTACCGAATCATCTCAAATGACTTGCAAATTAACTGCAGTTAGAATTATTCATAGAAGTAATAAAAATATATATAAAAAAAGATCAACTTTTGGACAATATAGAAACTGAAAAATTGGGAAGTTTCATTGTAAATTGTTCATTTAGTTCTACTGCTTTGTGTACCAGACAAGTCTAAACAATAGTGTAGGAGACACCCAGTCTTTTAGCATGAATGGCTTGTCCCCTCTGCTGAGCAGTTTTAAACTAAAGATAAATGGAATTTGCAAATCAGCACCAACTAATCAGGTCTGCTTCGGTTTCCTCATTTGGATTTGAAATAATAAAAATTAGTCAAAGCCTGGAACATTATTTTTAATTCTGCATCATAATTTACCTAAGGGTGAACAGGTAGTACAGTCTTCATGTCCCAGAGTCATGAGTTTCTCTGTTGCAAGGGCTAACAAGGCTGTTAATTGTGATAGATGCTGTCTGCTGGATCAACACCATAAACTCATTCCACACAGGTTGTTCACTAGACTTCGGATGGAAACAACCGTTGGTCACTTCTGGCGTGGGCCACAGCGAAATGATGATCTAGGCACGAAAGGCTCAGTATCTCATTTCAAACCCTCGAGCCATCCAGTCAAATCAGGCAGAACAAGAATTTGAATCATTATCATCAATGGCGTGCTCACAAAAAACCAACGGCTATATTAACATGTGGGCAGTAGTAATATGTTGCCAGATCCCACGCCATGCCACTAGAGCTGTTATAAACTAGACAAGCACTTTTGAATATTTCCAAAGGCTTATTCAGTCTCCTAAGAACTGTATATTACATATGACAAATGCTAATCATTAGATCAAAATTATTTTAAAAATCATATGTACATACACACACACACACATACATATATAGGGGGAAATGACACGTGGAAAAAGGATCTTGCTACAGGGTCTGCAAAGCATGATTAACATATGTCTGTCAACAGTAGCCTTGAACATCCTAATACATTTTCATCATCTTCAGCACAACCATCCAGCTAATTTACCCAAAAGAGCTGGTAGCATTTTCAACTGATGCCTGCATCCACAAATATATAGGTTATATTTCAAGTGAATACATTTCCCAATACCCATTAAATAAGAGTTGCTATTTTTTACCCAGTATGAGCTAGATTTAAAAAGCAAAAAACAAACAAAAAAACTCCTTAGTTTCTAAACCCCACATTCAAAAAACAGGGACCCCCCCCCCCCCCCCCCTTGTGTGCAGGTCACTGCTCAAACAAATAAGCATGTGCATTGAAGTACCTGTTTGCACATGCCGCTACATATGGGCCTGATCCAACTGGAATTAAAGTTAATTGAAAGACTCCCAAAGACTGCACTGGGAGTTGGATCGGACCCTATATGCATAAATGAGGATCTGCATGTGCCACTGTGTCTGAGCATGACATATTCTCCATTTGTCTGCATTTAAGCAAACATACAGAGGAAGAGGAGACACATATGTCTATTTACTGAGGCAATATAAGTAGGGAGGGACTGTATCTCCTTGTGTGTTTATACAGGACCTACCACACTGGAGCCTAGATCCTGATTGGGGCTTTCAGGCTCTACTGCAGTGTTGATATTTAATAATAATAGGCACCATACAAATGCCAAGAAGTTAGATAAAGAATGGAGATGCCTCAAGGGTATGTGTTTGAAGGATTCTAAGCTATTAAAAACAAAGAAAATAGAAAGAACAATATGCTAGATGCACACATCTGCACCAGTTCAAACCCAATCCCCAACCCACCAAGCTGTCAAACACCAACTTGCAGGAGAGAGAAAGATTTATTTATCCATGCATCTATCTATGTACACAAAGGTTGAGTGGGAAGAGCTCTGGGGGAAACACTTCATGGCTGAAGAATGTTGTCCTTTATGTTTATTCACACACCACCATTTTATTGTTTCCCCATGGCATTGCTGAGTCAGTTTCTGTCTGGCTCTGGGTCAGAAGCAAACCATCCATTGCTGGTAGTTTTTGCAAAGTTTCTGGAGTACAGTAGCGTAAGACATGGGGCACAGCATCAACACTGTTCTCTGGATTGGGTTTTATTTTAAGCTTTTGCATGGTGTACGTGAGTGATTTCTGGACCCTACAAAACTGTGAGGGGTTTTTTCATATTAAAGATAGTATGGCTTACAAGCGCTGCAGATGGTGATTCGATTTGTAACTCAAAGTGTGCACTTCACCAAGACCAGGATTTCACCCAGTGTGTGTATGTGGGAAATCATTGTTTGGACCCTGTGAAACCCTGTAATCTAGAATAAATTGTGCATTCTACCTTGAGCAATGCAACACGATGACACTGGGATCCTGACACTGAAGAGAAATGCATGTAGCTCATACTAAAACGTACATTTAGAATCAGGAGTTTCAAATTCTGCTTTGGGATTTTATGATGTGTGGAATCTGGGGGGAGGGAGGGGGAGAGAGATTTTTTTTTTTTAATGATTTATGCAGTAAAATTCTTCCCCATTCTCTTTCCCTAAGCCATGGGGCATCAGGAAGAGCTGCCAAAGCTTTATTCTTGTTTTCCCCTCAGGCTTTGCACAATGTCTGAGGGCATGTGTAAGCTCTACACTCCTGCTGTCACATCAAAAGCAGGACAAAAAGCTGCACACCAAGGTCTTCCAACAGGAGAGAAATAGAGACCACAGAGCCATGTCTCTTCAACCTCCTATTGGGTGAAGTGGTGTCCTCACGTCCCTAGACGGAGGAGCAGGAAGGAAGAGAACTCTCTGAGGCCAGAGGGGTGGGAGGGAACCAAAAGTTCTCCATCTGCTTTCAGCAAAATAGTGTAAGCTGCATTTCCTCACACTCCCCTCTCTGTGCAGGTGGTTTTGAAGATGAATCCGCATAGCTGCAATCTACTGATAGGCCTCCCAAATCCTCCAGTTCCACCCTCCTACAAGTGGAGTTTCCATGGCACATAGTTATGTGCTGCAAAGGTGTGTGTCCTGGGGGGCCTTTTTCCATGACACAATGGAACGGCACTGGTTTCTTTGCCTTTTGAGCCACATACACCCAACAGAGAACAAGGGGAGCAAGCAGAACTTGGGCCATATTGTATAAAGCACTTAGGTGTATATGTTGCCAAGAACTGAGTGAAAACATCGCCATAAGAGGGGATGTAGCTGCACGACAAAGAACCACTCTGGGAAACAGTACTGAAGAACTGCTAGGAAATGCCTAGAATTTCTATTAGATATTCCTGTGAGGGATCTTGGGCCTCAAACCTAGACCCATGGGTCCCCAAGCTGTACACAGACCACAGCCACCACCCAGCAGGTCACCTGAACACCGGGAGAAGGGAGCCAGTGAAGCGCTAGCTGGCAAGGGGGCCTGCCCAAGAAGCTTATGATTGGGAGAACCATACAGCACCACTGATTGGCTGGTAAGCTCTATTTAAACCAGAAAGTCACAGGAAGTTGTCTGACCAACTAGAGAAATTTCTGGCAGGCTGCTATTATGGACTGTGCCTGCTTCCCTGCCTTTTCCTGTCCTCCTCATCCCAGACTCCTATCTGTTCCCAATCTCTGCTTCTATTCCCTACCCCCGCCTCTGTCTCTGACTCTTAGTGTGGCACCTTACTAACCATCAGGCCTGACTGCTCACACCCTGGTGTCAAGCTGTCTGGAGTGGCTCACAAACCAGGGTACCACCCTCAGGGCAGACTGTTACAAACCAGGGCATAAACTGCAAACTGGTTGTGTACTCTACAGTCAGATTTCACCAACCAAGTTTCACGTGTGAACTCCTCAAGCATTGTAACAGTCTTAACATGGAGTCATGGACAGTCCTCTTGGGCACACCAATCTATCTTGCCACCCAGGCAAGCCTGCCTTTGTGATAGATGGGCCTTTATCACAAAAATCACAACAACATTCAGGTTACTCCCAGTCCCAAAAGACCAGTCACTTACCCCAGGTCAATTGTACCTTAGACAATGCTTGGAGACAACCCTATAATAAACTAAAGGTTTATTAACTAGGAAAAAGAAATGAGAGTTATTTATAAGGTTAAACCCAGGCAAACATACACACACAAATGAGCTATGGTCTTAGGTTTCAAAAAGTAATGCTTTTTTCAAAGGGAGAGACTTCGCCTAACCAGATGTTAACAACTTTTCAAGCTAGCTTTTTACCTTTTTTCACTTCTAAATATTCAACTTTTTAAGAGCATTCCTTTTTATTTCTCTTACGAGTCAGGACACAAGCTAAAAGACTTCCCTATGTGTGGGGTTTTCTTTTGGATCTTCCAGGTAAGACATCCATGAAAGAATATTTTCTTGGGGCGGGGGCTGCTGCACATTGAGCTCTCCATAGCTCCTATCCAATGCCCAGCGAAGTGAATAGTTGTCCTTCTTTTGACTTCATTGAGTGTTGGATCAGATGTCCTATCTGTCCTCAGGACTCAGCCATACATTTCTCAAAGGGTCCCTTAGCAGAATTGCTACAAATTCCAATCCTGCTTTGTTCCCATTTACCTGGGATTTCCTGAAATGCAGCTATGTGGGCAGGTGCATGGAACTCCTTCCACTTCTTACACCACTTAGTTCTCATCTTGAGCACAGTGTGCTCTCCCTCTATCTGAGATGAGATCAGTTGCAAGAACTAGATTAAGACTGTCAATTTGTTGATGCCTTGCAGAAATATTTGATAAATTCAATATGAAAACAGTTTAGCATGTATGGTCTGTTTTCTGTCCCTTGCTGAATGGACATAGGAATATTTACATGAAAATTGCATCCTTATTTCTTGGTTCATCTGCACCTGCTGCTTATTTCCCTACCTAAAGTCAATGTGGGACCTGGGCAAAAAGCTCAGTCACTTTACTTAGTAACAGTTGGGGAGCACATGCAGGAAAGGGACTTATTCACTGCATGTTTTGCCCAAATTGTGCATTCCTACAGCAGGTGTACACTGTCCTAACAACAATGCAATATACAATTTGGGGTGGAGTTTGGTTCCAAACGGTATGGTAATGCAGACCACCATCCTATGTGAATCAGCATTTGCACCAACCAGGACATAACTTGTCACTCTCACAGCTGTAGTAATTTATCACTAATCCCATGTTTCAATTAGAACACTGTGGCAGTATTTCTCCACAACCTTCTCAGCTGACTGCTATAAATAGACAAGTATATTCCTTGCCTAAATGATGACTAGGTTGTTCTCTCAGGGCTCTGTTTGACATCTGAGTGCTAGCTGGAGTTATTTCTCATTGGTTGTGCAGGGAATAGAAAGAGTTGGCATGGCATTTGTCAGTCTCTCCTCTCACCACTGCAATATAACAGAGATGACTCTAAACAAGAGTCCTCCTTTCTCCAGCCATTTCTGTTCATGCAGGCTAGTTCTGGACATGGATCTCTGCTTCATCCAATGGCACTGCCGAGTTTTGAGGATAAAAGCGCTTTAAAAATTAAAGTGCAATAGTTAAGCCATGTTTCAGAGTAGCAGCCGTGTTAGTCTGTATCCGCAAAAAGAACAGGAGTACTTGTGGCATGCATCCGAAAAAGTGGGTTGTAGCCCACGAAAGCTTATGCTCTAAGAAATTTGTTAGTCTCTAAGGTGCCACAAGTACTCTTGTTCTTTTTAGTTAAGCCATATCACTCTTTCAGGCCCAATATGCTAGGAACAAGCCAGCCAGTACTAATGGAGAGCCATAAACCTCAGTCCCAAATAACTTCCTTTTAAAAACAAGGTGAGCTACTGCTTGCATGTGGGGTGGGAAAGCATAATACCAAACCACGACCTCAGCAATAACCACAACTGCAGGAGCAGGCTACTCCACTGCAAAAGCAGGATTGAGCAGAAGCTGATGCTAGGTGCTCACCTAATCCTTAATCACCAAGTTGGTTTTAGATCAAACCCAGTGAAGCCACAGATTTCCCAAGATTCAGATGGAAAACCAGAATGTTCTGGCTTTTCATTGCAAACATTTTGCAGAGATCAAGGTAGAATCTTCTCTTTGGACTAAATCCTGCTGAATGCCAGCGTTCTTCAGCACACACGCTGGTCCCGGCTGCAGAGGCACCATGCTGAGGGACTCCTCTCCCTTCATGTGCCAAAGACCTGTGTTCTGTGGAGGTTCTTTCCATTCCATTGCATAAGGGAAAGCAAGTTGCCAAGGGAGGAAAAGGAGCATGTCTCCACTAGCCAAAACCGCTGAGGCTTCAATAGCAGCTGTGGAATGTCTCTGATAGTGTTCTCTGTCCTGTATGTGGAGAAGGTGTGCGTGGGGGAAGAATGCATTTAGAAACTACAGTGATAGAACCCAGACCTGTGTGGAGATCCCCTGCACAAAGCCTGTTTACTTGAGCTTTGAGCAGAGTTTGTACCTTTTCAACATCACAGTTGGTTGCTGTGGGAATTAGATTAAAAATACAAAGCAGGAGACTGAGAGGAACAGTTCAGGTGAATGAAGTGAGCTGTTAAAAAGCAGCAATCTTGTTTTCACATATGTCACTATTAATAGAGAGAGGGAAAACAGACGGCAAATATTCTATAGAAGCAGAATGGATTCTAATGGATCACTATATATAATTACTCTTCAACTGTTCTTTAGGTTCAATTGATACTAGTCATGTTTAATTCAATAGCAATTAATGTTTAGAGCATTCTCTGGGGATTTCCCATTAGTGAAAGCTGATGGACCCAGTAAAAAGCAAATGGACACTAACCCCAGTTTCATTATTGATTCCCCAGTAAATATGATGGATTATGGGATCACAGCAGAGACCAAGATACTACAGTGATAGACAGATCAACTGATTATTGCTATTACCACCTGATATTTAAATATAAGTTTTAAACATTTTCCTGCAGTGAGATTCTTCTTCCCAAGTGCTGCTAAGATGGTGCAATCATTTCAAACAATGCGTTCTGCCCTACATATAGCTAATAAATTAACGTCCTGTGCCACAGCCAATTTAGTTTTCCTTTTAATATTTTGCTGTGAAAATTCCATTGTTCCACCAATATTTTTGCGGGCTATTTCTTTATTGCTTTACGTTTGGTGTCATGAGGCAAATGTATTTTCCACTAAGTGATAGTGCAGTATTTTGGCTGGTTTCAGTAGTCACCACTCTCTCTTGATGTGGGGTTTTACTTGCCATTTTTTGATGGATGGTTAGAAAGCTGAAGGGTTTGAGGTTCTGCAATTGTACGGTGGACAAAGAGGTGAAAAAGCACAACACAGGCAGTCAATTCAGCCAATGCAAGCTTTGTAATGTTCGGACACTGGGAACTTGGAAGGGGGGCGGGGGAGAACATACCTTGCTACTACTTCAGCTATTGAATTTCATTCTTGTTTTGTTTGTAACCACTGTGTTCTCTGAATTTCTGCAGGCCTCAAAAAGACAATTGATTTATGTCAAAAATACCCTCATTATATAAAGTTTGGCTACCATGATATGAGCTTGCTAACAAGTGTTTAGTATCTTAGTTTCTTCCAGCATTCCTATGTTTTCACCCTCTGCACTGACCTCAAACTCTCAAGAGAGAAAGATCTTCCCCAGGATTTCCCTTTTCCACTCATGTCAAAATGGGAGTAGACTCAAGAATGGCAGCCTTCCCCTAAATCTGAGCTTCAGAAAACTAGATTTCTTGCCTGTGATGAGTTTAAATGTTATTACTGCCACAGAACCCTGCACGGCTTTTGACAAGGATCTTTAAGACAACCATAAAGGGTTTTATCTCCTCATAGGTCAATGCTGATAAGAACATTCATTTTCCTTTCTTGGACCAACAGTATTTAAAGGTTGCAAAAAGACCTGGTTTCAGGAATCTGCACTATATACACCCACAAATCTTCTTGAATTTAGGCAAAAAGCTCATCCCTTCCTTGGGACTAAAGAGCTGAGGACTTGCAAATCTTCTAATATGGACTTGTGGCTCTATGAAAGAGCTGCATGAATGATGGAGAACATAAGGCTGTTAAAGATATCAGAGGTTTCCAAATAAGAGAACTTCTATTAGTTCAGAGTGTTTTTTTTAATTGTTGTAAAACTATGTTCCTTTTAGGTTTACTGGATGCAATTTAATGTGAAAAGCAGCAGCAGAGGCTGCTACATTTGTGAAATCCCCCAGGACAGTTGTTAAAACAAGATGTTATGTCTGAGATTTTTTTTTTCCTTTGTAAAGTATTTCTCAAGTGAACAAACAATTTGTGTCTGTCAGCACACACTGGCTAAACAGTTGTTAAGACACAACAAGGGTTGAGGTATATAGGATGTGATCATTTGCATAGAGACAGACTAGAGAACATGACACACTAAGCTTTCAAGATTACATAGATCCCTGTCTTTGGGCAAAATACAAAGGTTTGTTTGCTAGTGAAACAACAGTAATATCAAAACCAGTTAATCTCAATAGATATGTGCAAAGTTGCTTTTAGTTAATTTGGAGAGCTAGCAGTCCAGCAGGTATGGTTAGGTTTTGATATTTCTTAAGAACAGGGAAGTAGAAATCAAGACGGCTGGTCACCACCAACGTATGTCCAATATTAAAGAATGTTTAAAATGCACACATTTCCTTTTTAATAAATATCCTGCAATATGCCAAACAATTTGGAGAAGAAAAAGCTTTAGGCATGGGATGGACTTGCACATTGCATAAGTACTTAAAAAAGGGAGTCACAATTATATGGGTAAGAATCGAAATACAAATTGGAGATCAAATAGATGTTCATTGAAATAAAAAAAGAGAGAGAGAGAGAGAGAGAGAGAGAGAGAATAAGCTTAGATTCTGCCAGTACCTGGGGGAATTCCTCCCAAACCCTAAGTACCATCTGAGGGCGGCGGGGTGGAGGGAGGGAACCTAGTGAACTTATTCTATTTTATTGGAATACAAGAACAAATGGGCAAGAACACACGCACTATTTCCTGTCCATTGAACACTCTTCCTGAGCTGGTCTTCAAGCCCACTATTCTCTCCAGACTCAACCCCCCCCTTGCAACCCATTTCTACTCCAATGTCTACAAGACATTATTCAGTTAATAATGCTAGGTTGAGGGGCAATTTGGGAGAGTATAATTTTTTTAAAAAAGATGCTAGAATAGGGAAAAGCTGAGCCCAGTACAGAAATAGCAGATGTGCCTCAGGAAACAAACGAAGGGGCTTGGGAAATGCCCAGTGTATTTCAATTGTGTTTGATTTGCCTTTTTCCTCCCTGGACATACCGGGCCATGTTCGTCCATTGATTTCAAAGGAGCTGCAAGAGGGCTGCATTCGTCCTATTCATTTCACAATTTTGCCATGTGCAAAAATTTTAGACCACGGGCAGGGAGAGTCTAACTCTTCATTTCAAAAACAGAACACCTCTAAGAAGCGAGTATGTTTTTCTTCAGCATATCTATACATTTCCCCAGCACAAGATGCCATTTGCTCCTCATTCGTCCCCTTCACCAGAAGATCAGAGCTTAACTTGCAACTCGGTCAAGTTTGACTCCTCCCTAAGCCCTACTCCTCGAGCCTGAGAAAAGGCACTTGAGCAGGATCAAAAGTGTTTGTATTTCCTTTGATGTGTATGGTACATTGGTTCAAGCAACAACATCAAGCTGTTTGCTTCTTCTCTATCGCTTTGCTTAACTACAATATAGCTAACACTTTATTTTTTAAATAAAAAGGTATCTCCAAAAGACAGAAAAGGATCTGTAAGATTATTCATTCTATAACTAACAAACCCAGCTGATGTCCACCATCAGCCATCCGCTTCACTAGACTAGATGGAATTTATTTAACATGTTATGGGG
Source organism: Terrapene triunguis (assembly GCF_002925995.2). Classification (NCBI taxonomy): domain Eukaryota; kingdom Metazoa; phylum Chordata; order Testudines; family Emydidae; genus Terrapene; species Terrapene triunguis. The sequence continues at coordinate 14,936,022 of NW_020664598.1, forward strand.
AGGGGAGGGAATGCTATGCTGCCACCTTAATTGTGGTGCAGGCCAAACTACTATAGGGTAAAGCTGAACAAGAATGTGGGGTTGGGTTTTTTTGTTCCTTTGCTCAATGTTTAGAATTTAAGAGTGTTACTTTAATCTGTTTTCTCAGCTTTTAGTTCATATTAAGAGTGCACTAGTATTAGTCTCATATCTAGGACGTTATCTGGAGTATTTATATCCCGACAGTCTATGGAGGAGGATGTAATCAGTCAAACAGGCCTTTTCCACCCTTTATCTTTTACGACTTTCAGCTATTACTATTATGTGTTTGTTAAGTCGCAGCAGGGTGCTCAGCACAGAACAAAGCGCAAAGCTGGAGAACTGCCCTTAGTTCTAAATTTGTTACACACATCTTTCAGGAACCTCAATCTGTTAATTACTGTGTCTGCAAAGCCTTGGCCTGCACATTCACTACAATTGCAGCATTGCCAACCCTTGCAGGTTTATCGCTAGTCTCATGATATTTGCCCTTTGTCTGAAAGGCCTACCTCTTGGAGCCATTTGATTATGTGAGACTCAGCTTCTATGGGGGGGGGGAGGGAGAGAGAATGTACATTTCAAGCCCTTATGCTTGCAGAAAAAACCTTGAATATTTGAATCATAAAGGCTACAAATCAGAAGGCAAAGAAAAAACAATCCAAAATTTATTTATTTTTAAACATCTTGTGATTTTTGAATGTTTGGCATTGGCAATACTGAATTATTTCAGCAAACAGCTTCCATGAAACAACTATTTTGTTAGCAATAACAACAGAGCAAACAGGCAGAACTATAAGGAACAAAGCTTTGTTAAACATCTAGGGAGGCCAATAATACATGTTGAGGTCCTGTAGCCCCAAGATTGCATTTAGGAGCCTCTAGTCCCTCACCAATCTCTATCCCTCCTGAAACCTGATTCTCTTTATCCAGTTCCATTCATCATATTACACGTTTATTTAGATTTCTAACGTACCTTGTAAAGAAATTTGCTGAGATTCCATATTTAGTTTGAAGCTAGTTCTGGCTGCTTTGGAGAATTCTTTATTGGCCACTGTTCCTCCTGAAGCTCCTTCTTTTGTAAAGTTTGACTCCTGTTTCCAACTGTCTGACATATGATCTTTAGTCCCTCTGTATCCTGCTCCTTCAAGAGCAGGATAGGATTCAGGATGTAGTTCTTCTGCTACTATCTGTACCCTAGGTGAGAGGGAGGAAAATTTCTCTCTCAGAACAGGCTTCCGAATTTTGTGTCTCATTCAGCCCTTTCTCTGCTAGATAGAAGATTCCATTATTAAATATTTATTCTCCATGTAGCTATTTACAGATCATGTCGCCCCTTAAGCTTCTGTTTGTTAAGTTAAATAGATAGACTCTAGGAGCTCAATCACCTATTGTATTAGGTGCTGTACAAACAGAGCACAAAAAGATGGTAGCTAGCACCATCCTTTTGAAGGCCCAACATAATTGAATCCATCTCCTAAACGAAGGTACAACACAGCTCCATTCCATTCAGTTAAGATCTGATTCAGACCACAACCCATGGCTAGGGCAAAATCCAGAAGAGTCTTCATTTTTCTGGGGCAGCTTTATGTTAAACCAGTCCTGGAATCAGTCAGTCAACAGGAGGATCAATCTGATTTCTTCAGTGCAAGTTACACAAGTAAATTAGCTTCTTAATGAAGGGCCTGATGAGTTATAAACTATGTCCTCAGGAGAGGAGTTCCAGTTACCAGCTTTGGACTGTTTCTCATTTCAGTATGTATTTATGCTAGTCTAATCAGAGAGGTGGGTATTGTGACTGTGGGGAATCTAAAGAACTGGGCTCCATTTATATAAAGCACTCCATGAAATCTGGGGAGAGGGAGCCTGTGTCTCCTTTGAGCTACTTCTGCTGTGGAGAGGAATTTCCATGTTATTTTAAGTTGAGTTTGGGGTGAATTTCAGTGCTCATGACACAGAGGGGCTGGCAGTGCTGCCTAGAACCAGGAGAGCTGCCATAGGGGCTGTGAGTCTGTATCAAACAGCTCTTATGGTACAACACATTCCTGACCTGCACCAACTTCTCCTGCTTCATAATAATAATAAATGGAGATATACCTATCTCATAGAACTGGAAGGGACCCCGAAAGGTCATCGAGTCCAGCCCCCTGCCTTCACTAGCAGGACCAAGTACTGATTTTGCCCCAGATCCCTAAGTGGCCCCCTCAAGGATTGAACTCACAACCCTGGGTATAGCAGGCCAATGCTCAAACCACTGAGCTATCCCTCCACCTTACAACTTTCCTCTGACAGATACACACATCTGTCCATCTCCTCCCAACCTATCCCGTTGGTATCTCCAGCTGCATTTCAAACATCTGGATGTCCTGCTTCCATCTCAAGATAAGTCTCCATAGACTAACTCTCCATATTTCCTCCTGAACCCTCCGATGTTTCCAGGGACAGAGCCACTATTTTTCTCACCCTCGGTGCCAGAAAAAACAATGTAATTGCATAAGGAGAATGCCTGGGTGGCACAGACCCAACATAGCTACACCTACACCATCGTGCCACCCTGCCCCAGGCATAGAAGGTGTGACCAGGGCAAAGGGGCATGGCCGCAGCACCCTTGCAATCCTCAGCTTCAGGATTAGGCCATGAGCAACCACATGCAATTTAGAGCAGCCCTGAGTCTGCTCTAGATAGCCCCAGGGACTGATCCAGCAATGTGATGGGCTAAGATTGAAGGGTGCGTAAAAGTGGCTTAAAGTCACCTGTGCATTGACACCCTCCAGAGCTGTGAAGAGAGCAGCTCAGGCAGGGCTCAGGAACTGCCCTGGTGAGTTCTCATCTATAAATAAAAACATAGGTATCAATAGTCCTTCCTTGTGCAACAGGCTGTTGTTGGCGCAGTGCAACTTCCTAGTTCTGTGTTTACCAAGGCATTTCACGTCACCTGGCTGTGATGAAGACCGAGCGCTCTGGCAGGCAGTGCACAGGCTGGGTACCTAGTCTTGTGAAATAAAGACTTCTGCCTTCACCAGTCTGGGCTATACAGAGAAGGGAATGCAGACGGGGTCATGGGGCCCTTGTGATGCAGCTAAGTTAGATGAGCGGGCAGCATGATGGCAGATGTTGTTCAGCACTGAGAAATGCAAGTTCTGCACCTCAGAAGGAATAATTAGAACTACTTGGGCACCTTCCTGGATTCCATGATCACTTCACCCACTCCGGGGAAAGACTTGGGCAGCTGCCTCATCTCTTGAGCCAGGTAGTCCGCAGCTGTAAACAGTGGAGCTGATGTCAGTGGAGCTATGTTGATTTTCACCAGCTGAGGTTCTGGCCCTGAATGCCTGAACTTCCTTCCATGACTGGCCAATTGTGCTAGCTGGCTATGGGTGCAGGGCCACAGCTTGCCTCTCTCCTTGTCCTGCCTGCTGCCCTTGTGATGGGTTAGCAGTGCTAACCATGTGCTAATGGGAGAGCCAGCACTGCGACTGACAATGGTTTAAGGGACTACAGAGCTCCGGGAGGGCCGGGTGCAACATTATTTTGTTTCATATTACCTTGTTTTGTTGACCCAGAAAGGCAAGGCCATTTTATATAGATTTGGCTGGAGGACTTAACCCCAATCCCCAAAATCATCCATCCACCAAGAAGGGAAATGGATAAACTGAGACAATGATATCACAGAAGAACTCCATTACATGCTGGTATCACTGCGAGACCCTTCCTAGTAAAAAGATTCTGTACCTGGTGTCACAACAGGAAGCCACCATGGAAGAGCAGCATCAACATCACAGGCTGCCCTGCTTAATCTGTTAAAAAGAGCTCAGTTGATGGGGAACTAGCCATCTGTTGGCTACCAGGCAAGGCCTAGCAGTTCTTTATCCAAGTGAGGACCAGATGACCCTGAAGCCAATCTTACCATATATGAGGGAGTAGTGAAAGCAGCCAGGTGGGGCTAAGCATCTTAGGCCACCCATTTCATTCTCACTAGGGAAGCTCAGGACACATACCAAGGACTCAGTGAGAAGGCAGCCAGAGATTATAGCATAATAAAGGTTGCTGTGTTGGACCAGTTGGTCCTAACTGACGAGGCCTATTGCCATCACTTTCTGTACTAGGTTTGCCTAGTTTGTCCAGGGGATTGTCCTCTAACACCTGCCTAAGAACTTTGCAACCTTGCCACTCACTGCTTAAAACCCAAAGCTTGGACAGTTGGGAGATTACTAATGTGATAGTTTTGGAAAGGTTTCTCAGCATTCTGCCATTGAAAATACAGAGGAGGGTGCATTGCTTCTGACCAGCCATGGTGAACGAGGACATGGCAGGATTATTTTGGAGACTAAGGAATCTGCAAGGTCTGAGGCCATTTTCTGCAGACACATTAGGACAGCTGCAGCCTTAAGCCAAAAAGCAGGAAGTCATATCTTCACATTCCATCTAAATTATATTAAAACAATGTAATATTGGGCTGTTAAGAAGACGGTCCTGTCCTAATAGTACTCACAATCACCAGTTAAAGAAACAGATCTTAAAATGTTTAAAGAAAACTTTGATAGCATTCTGTCTGACAAGGAATCACTTATCAACAGTTGTGACTGTATTTACAGAAACAAATGTTGCAGAAGGGTGGAGGTCAAGGAACCCCAGTCTGTTAACAGGGAAACATCCACTGGTGGTGAAGGCACGTTTGAAGGCAAAATATGCATGGGATGTGAGGTTTATCTGTTGGTGGGAATGGGAGAATTAATATAAAAATTTAAAGCACAAAGATGAATTACTAAGGGAAAAATGGGTATGTAAAAACATTGGTTGCTAAAAAAAATAATTGGTGAGTCTTAATCAACCTCCAGCATGTAAGCCCAGATAAATGTACCTGGGTTTTGTATAAAATTTAATGTAAGGAAAGGAAGACCATTACAACACCTTCCCTGATTACTATAAAGGGCAGTACAGAAAAGGCCCAGTGAAGGTATAGCTGCCCTTAGATTATCTCAATGTGAAATACTGAAGGTTATTGGATTTGCTTGGCAGCCAGGAGGGGTGGGTAGCCTAAAAAGAAAAAAGGCTCCCAAGGAGCATACTGGAAACTGGTTTGGGTGGACCTGGATTCAGAGTTGGAATACTGGATGCTACTAACATCGAGGTATTGGCAAACAAACTAAGTTATGCTACAGCTGAAATACAAGAATTGGGAAAGCTCCTCAGTGCGTCCTTGTCAAAATTAGGAATGAGGAAACCATTATTTTCTAAAGTACTGCCAGTATGGCAACAGTAAGGTGAAAAGAATGTGTTACTTTTAGCAGGGTGTAAAAGAAAATATGTCCTTAGCATTAGCTTGTACACGGGCCCAGAAAATAAGTTAGCAATTGGCCATCCAAGTGATTTGGGAAGGCATGCAAGGAAATTTGCCTTTGGAAATAAAAAGTTGTTGTGGGAAAATGTTACAGAAGAGGAGAGACAACTAATGGCCTGGTGTAAATTGGTAAAGTTTACATTGAATAAAGACCAAATGCTTCTATGAGCATACTTAATAACCATGTACCCCATTGTCACTATTGATATATATCCGGTGGCACCTGTGGGAATCCAGTTAACAAAATATTTGGTTATGTATTCTGCTGATCATCATTCCTGGGCATATAAAGAACATCAACAATGGAAAACTATGACATGTTTCAGTGTGTGGCCCAGGAAAATTTGGGATATGTGTGGGAGGATCGAAATTTTACAAGAAAGAGATGAATGTTTTTATGTTAAAGACAAAGGAACCCAAATTTTTGATACATTCACTGAACAAAAGTCAGCTGTTGGGTATGCAGGAAGGGGATGTGTTTATATTAGGTATCATTGTCCAATGGTAGTAATAGACAATGAATTGTATTTTATGATTTATTTAGTTAATAGATGTTTTTGCTATATTAAAAAGATTAAAAGTTGTGATTTTAAATACTATATCTGCATAGACTGTAAACTAATTGAAATTGAAACCACAGTTGTATCATAATGAAATGTCTGTAACCTTAGGCATGAATATGACCATGACAAGAAAATTGTTGGTCCATCTTATGTTACATTCACATTTACAAATATATTGCACAGACAGGAGAACAAATATATATTGAAGTACATGTTAATATAGAAATCACTCATGTACTAAAAACTATTGCAGATGCAGGACAGCACTCTTGATGGGAAACACTATTAGGGTGGTCACCTTCTGCAACTGGTGTGCTAAATATAATGGTTCACCCCATAGTGGTGATCATTGGAATCCACTTGGCTTTAGCAGTGAGCATAATAGCTTTGGCTTGCTAGATGAAGATAACTGTTTGTATGCCAGCTTCCTGTATTCTCCAAAGTCAAATAAGGCCCTTGTTAATTATACCCAGGAAGCAAGCCCAAGCTCATCAGGTCTGAGTATTGGACTCCTGTAATAGTAATAATGGCTTTGGTAAACGCGTCATTAAGGAGGGCACTGTAAGGTCTAAGGCCTTCTTCTGCAGCCACATTAGGATAGCGACAGCCATAAGCTAAAAAGCAGAAAATCACATCTTCACATTCCATCTAAATTACATTAAAACAATGTAATATTGGGCTGTTAAGAAGGCTGTTCCTATCATAATAGTACCCACCATCACCAGATAAAGAAACAGATCTTAAACTGTTTAAAGAAAACTTAGATAATGTTCTGTCTGACAAGGAATCACTTATCAACAGTTGTGACTGTGAAATCTATACTTCTGTATTGTTTTGCCTTTATGGTCCCTACTTCTCTATTGTTTGTCTGTATGATTTCTGTCTGGTTCTTTGATAGTTGATTTAAACCTTGCAAAATTAGTAATGTAATAGACAGAAACAAAGTTGGTGGGGTATTATTGGGTAGAGCATTGTTTCACAATATATTAGGATTCAAAGAATTATTTTATAATACTTTAGTAAAATGATTTGTTAAGGTCTAACTAAGCAGGACTCAAGTTTCACTATATAAACTGGGATCCATAAGGACGTATTTTGGAACCTAACTCCAGGACGCAGCCCAAGATCAGAGCTGCCAGACCTCAACACCCTGCCAACTATATCGGGCAGAAGCTGGAATCCCCAGACAACCTGATCCTGACTGGCCACCAGAAAAAGTTCATCTGCCTTATTGGGAGTGATGAGCATTCTATGCTTAGCATACGTATTCTGTTTTGGTAACTGTTAATAAATAGAGTTTAAGGATATTACTATTTAAGGCTCTTTCACTGTGAAAAGATCCCACAAACTTGCAGAAGGTTATACCCTGAGCCCTTAGAATTGGGTAAAGGTGGGTTTTTTAATTAACCAGGTTACACCGTGAGCTGGCCCTGAGCCCTAGGAATGGGGCAAGGTTTAAGTGCCTTTTGCCTGGAGCCCTAGGAACCGGGAAAGAGCGTGGGGGTGCCTACATTAACCAGGTTATGCCTTGAGCCCACAGAAGGATAAAGGTGGGTGCCCTAGAATGAGCAGGTAATAAACCCAAGAGATCTGAATGAGCTGACAGCAGAGAAGTAAGATTCTCATTACGCTGACCAACAAAGTTCTTTATACAACCTTAATGGCGGGCTGCAGAGCAAAGAAATGGGGGGCTTGTATCCTTTTTTCATCTTTTATAATTTACAAGGAGACCTTGAAAGGTGTTTGTTGTTTTAAAAAAAGAAACAGCTAGTTTTTGTGTGTCCCATAAAATATATTTTGTCAAATCTCCAATCCTCCCCTCCACCCCCCATTTCCTGAGAAAGGTGCTCAAACTTAATTGTTTCTAGGCAGGCAGCTAAATGATAACATTTCCCAGGAGAACCTGGCAGATTCCAATCTACTAAAGCCAATATTGTGTGTTCCTTCTCCACTAATCTAGGAGAGTTAAAAACTCCAGCACTCAATAGTTTTAACTTGCAAGTAATTCTAGCAGCACATCAACTGTGAATATAATTACAGACTCTGAATATTACTGCTTCTATTGTGCTGGAACTGTTCCATGCTCCTTGTTCAGATAAGATAGAACAGTTCAATGTGAATACATCTTGAATTAATACCGCCAACAGATAATGAAAGGGGCTGATTGGAAAATCACTATCAAGGTAAAAGTGCTTGAGAACTAAAGAAAAAGCACGCCTGGGAGAGTCAACTACAGTTTTAGCAATGCCCATAGTGAAAACATGAAACTGTAAAACACTGGGGTGGAGGGTGAAAAACATTTTTAAAACGGAAATGTTAGTCGTTCCAATTATACACACATACGAGTTTCCTTCCAACACCCTCCCTGTATGTATTTTAAAGGGATAGCCTCTAGTAGTTAATATGCCTATTAAAATGTTTCCAAATCCAACATAAATGGACACATTTTAATAAATGATTAAAGCTTTAATCAATAAAGAACAGCTGTTTGAATGTAAACATTATGATGCAGTGTTTGAAACCTAAAGGAGATGAAGCATTTTACTAGTATACATATGTAAGTAAATACTTCAGGGCATGGGCTATCTTCCTGTATATTGGGAATATATAATTCCTAATACATTTTAGGTGCTACGTCACTATAAATACTAGTAGTAGTAGGAAGAGGAGTATGTTGGCTCCAGTTGGCTCCAGTTTCCTGCTAGGACCACCAGTGTAAGTGAAAATAGGTGCTTATGACTAGCTCTTATGTTGCAAAGATAACCTTCAAAACGTGAGCTGCATGTAAAATGCATGTAGCCAGGGCCAGCTCCAGGTTTTGGCTGCCCCAAGCAGCCAAAAAAAAAAAAAAGCCGCGACCGCGATCCGTGGCGGCAATTTGGCGGGAGGTCCTTCGCTCCGAGCGGGAGTGAGGGACCATCCCCCGAATTGCCGCCGAATAGCTGGACGTGCCGCCCTTCTCCAGAGTGGCCGCCCCAAGCACCTGCTTGCCAGGCTGGTGCCTGGAGCCGGCCCTGCATGTAGCCTTCCTGAGGCTGAAGACAGCTCTAAGTGAAATGTGGACTACCCCATTCACTGAAGGAGATGCTAAGGCTGAAATTTAAGAGTGAAAAATTAATGGCTACATTACTAATCACCCTGCCAATCATTTTAGAAGAAACATCCTGTTAATATCCTTATCCAATATTATTGGATATAGTGACTGAGATTAGGGCAGGGAACCATGGGAAATCTAGCTGCTGTCAAGGTTTCGGGGGGGGTGGGGCGAGAAAGAGGGGGAAGCAGCATTCAAATTCTCTTCCCACCAAATTTAAAGTCACATTAAATAAGAAAAAGAAAGAACGGATGCATTTAAGGCTCAACAAAGTTCCCACCCACTCAGCTGCACGGAAAGCTGCTTCTCCTCCCCTGCATCAGTGTTACTTGTCTTATGCCTCCTTATTCACATGCACAGATGCCCAGGACGAGCCATGAACTGGCCCTTAAGTCCTTTACTATGTGTAGAGGAACACATGTTAATTAAGTTTTTCTTCCTCCTCAGGAGCATCACAGTGTTCTGTTAAAGTGGACTTCCTGCTGTGCACAGGGGGTGGAGTTTCACTGAAAACAATCTGCTATGTGGCAGTCTTGTCCTTATTACAGGCTTCTCTCTAGCACTGAAGAGCAGAGCATTGCCTCAAGGGCTGTTTACAGGTATGAGTTTTAGATCTGTAGCTCACCAGTAACAACTTCTCAGCTTGTTGTTCGCTCCCAGTTTTGATGCCCTGGTTAAAGCTATAAGGCTTGCTAGGCAGATCACATCCATTCCA
>NW_020664598.1:14946149-15080347 GCF_002925995.2 Terrapene triunguis
CCATGTCTTGAAAGCCTATTGGAGATAGCAGCTGGGGTTAACTCTTGTAGTTCTGAGTCAGTGAAATGAAGAGAACAGAACTCAATAAAAATTGTACCTTTATCTTGCTGGCACAATGGTACTAGGATAGATTATTAGCTAATTTAGACTAAGCATTTTCAAGACTTGTCTTTATTGTCACTTGGACTATTTGTAAAACACCTAATACTATGCTAGTACTATAAGAATAAAATTCATTATTGTGAATCATAATTAATCGTACCTTCCCCACACTGCTGGGTAGATTGAATCATCAGGTGAGGATGCTGAACAATTCATTATGAATAATATTCATTGTGAATTTAGTTCCCTTTTTGCTGGTGAATTGTTTGTGGACTAGTCTTCATTTTCTTCAGTTTAACTTATTTATAAATATTCACCAAATAGTTCAGAGGGATACATTTTCAACCTCTGGATTGCTTCAGTTTGACTATTTGCTGTTTTTCACTTCTGTTATGTGGTTGGTCAGCTAAGTCACATGGTATTGTTTCTAGTCCCAAAGTCTGAGTAATACACTTTTCAGTATGAATTTTCAGGGGAAGAATAATTTATTCTAAGGTTTGTAACATTTAGAATTTGCAACTATTTTCTCCAAATACTTGAGAAATAGAAACCATTATGAGCAGTAATAGAAATCAATACAAACTGAAATGAAATGAACTCTGCACTTCTGGGGTTCAGATTTTAGTTTTGATTGTTCAACCTGTTCTACCCATCAGTGGCTGAAATCACCCAAGTGCTAGCTGATGAAGTTTGTTAAACTCTCTAATCTTAGCAATGCAATGTAAATCAATGTGCTTGTCATACCGTATCATCTCTAACAAGAAATACAATAGCCTGCTATGTATTTTCAGAGACATAGCTGCTATTTGGCTCCTAAGTTGAGCCAGTGAGAGTAACCAGGCAGTGAACAGCAGGAATTCTGCAATGAACACACTTCAAATTATTCCAACAAAGAGCAGCAACCCCTCTCAAGAGGCTTTGTTTTTCTTGATGAAGTCAATCTGTAGGGAAATGTTTGCTGGATTAAGTGACTAGATGAATAACCTCTACCAAAAAGGGGATTCCCATTGCTAGAGTGAGCCCTATATAAAGGGGAAAAAATGAATGGATAAAGGAGTGTTGTCTTAGAAGAACTTGATTGCAGACACAGGGGATGATATTGGTGCTCACAAAGCGGCCTAGTACTGCAGGCTACCAATATCTGACAGAGGCTAGACAAAGCAGACATAAAAGTGCATTAAGAGTTCATTTCTAGCAAGCAGGTAAAGAGTGTTCTCTAGGACTCAAGGCAGAGTAGGCAAAGCCTACCCCAAAGAGCCCCCACAGAAGACGGACCTGCTAAATCCACAGCATTTTAGGATTTCCCATGGGAAAACATAAATATGCTAAATCTATAGAGAAAGCAGTAATCTCTTGTGAAACCTATCTGCAAACTTAGAGCATGTGGATTTGCCCTAAAACATAGATTTAAATAAAAATACCAGGGTAAAAATCACTTCCAAGAGTGTAGGACAACTCAGTTCATTAGCAGAGCTCTTTGCCCTCCTCAGATCAAAGCTGAAGCCAAGAAATAAGTAATCCTGCCAGAGGAATCACCAGAAACAGACAGGTGAAGGGGTGTCTTCAGTAAAAGGACCATTTTCTCCAATCAATCATGTAGGTTGTTAAAGAACAGGGCTGACAAAGTGATGACAGCTTTAGAAACCAATTGTTTGCTTGCCTTGCACACAGAAAAATTCAATCCAGCAAAGGTGCCTTGTCACTATGTTCAATTTGACAGTTGTTGTTAGTTTCATTTAAAATCACACCATGAAGGAGGAAGCTTTTTAGTTAAATCTCTGATCAAGAAGATCTGCAACCAAAACCAAAGCAGAGAGTGGTCAGAACACCACCCTCTCTACTTCATAGCTGTACTTTTAGCAGAACAGATATGTTCAGCATAAAACCCCTATCACCAAACTCTGGGCTTGTTTTCCTTTGGTCATCTACCTAGCAAGCCACTTCAAAGTCAAGAAAGATTCTTGCTTGGCCTTGAGTAAGTGTCAGTCTTTAGAAGTTAAGGTTGCACCACAGTAATACTCTAAAAGTGAAAGCAGCTGTAAAATTCCACAAACCATCTGATATGCTCCACTTATATCACCCACTTGGCTTGTCTCCCTTTATCCAATACAAATTGACAATTTGTTTTCAAGAACACAACCCAGCTCCCTATATAAACATACCACATTAGTTTGTGATCTTTTCTGACTGCATAGGTGAAAGCAAGCTTGGGTCAGGTCAGAACTTGAATGGGAGACCTCCAAAGAATGTGTTAAGAAATGGTGATGGTGGTACAATAGTCAACATTTCCCCCCTTCGACTCAGTATGGTTGAGGTTGGTCCAATAAAAAATATGGCAAGGGATGGCACTGGGACTTAGGTTCTAGTCCCAGATTTGTCACTGACCTGATACATAACCTTGGACAAGTCATTTCACTTCTCTGTGCCTCATTTTGCCCATCTATAAAATGGGGATAATGGTATTTACCTTCCTTTGTAAGGGTTTTAGAGATCTACTGATAAAAAGAGCTATGTAAGCATTAAGGGCCACAACATTAGATTTTAAAACATGTTCTGAAAAAACAATTTGAAAATCATGCCAAGTCTGTTTATATCTTGTGTTAATCAATGGCATTTCCCTCTTCCCTGGCAGGTTACAGTTGGATACTTTCTCATATAGAAATGTAATCTGGCTTCCATTAATGAAAAACATCTTATGTTTCTGGTAGATACATCTACAAGATGAGAAACAATTGTTTTTCTGATTAGCAGCATAAGTGCCTGAAGTGAACTAGAATAGATGTAAAACAATTGACTGATATGGAGCCAAGCAAAGTAAATTTTTCAAATTTCCAACCATTTTCTCCTAGTCAGTTTTGGTTTTGCTGCCAGATGAATGTTCCTCCAGCTCTGTTTCTGAGGCACAATAGGGACATCTTGTGGCTAGATAGACAATACAGAAGTTAGTGTACCCAATCTTAATGGATGTCCCCAGACAAATCCAACTTTGTTTTTCCTATGTGAAGGTGCTAGTCTGAATACAAGATGAAATAGATGCATTCACATTGATCACACATATATTGTATACTTTTCTGATAACAGGCAGAGTATATATTGTGTATTTCCAATTGTTTTATTTTATCAAAACCTGCTAAAACGTTCCCCAAACTAGCTCCATTATCAACAAACCCAGTCTTGCACTGATGTGGTGTTTATCAGCAACCAGATTCAGTAAGACTGAAATGAGCAGAAAGTCAACTTCCTGCCTCACATACATAACTATCAATTTGGTAGATAGCTATTTTAGCTGATTGCTCATGTCATACATTAATGTTTTAAATGAAACCACGATAAAATATTTCAACCTACCCTAAGTATTTTTGGAGTGTGTGTAGGGAGTGCTGAAGACAAAAAAAGAAAATTGAAAACTGTTGAAGCAATTTATTGATCCTTGACTAGTTGGTAAATAATCGTTTGGATGACATACTGATTTAGTTTTCACATACACACAAGCAAATTAGCCAGGTATTTTAATGTCATCATCTAGCATATAAAAATATAGTGAAAATAAAATTGTTCCACGCATCACACACTGCATGACACAATGCTGTTAAAGTGTTATAATCAGAGGCATATCCTCTCTCTGCTTTTACCCTGTCCAGCATCTACCTCTATTTCTCTATTTCCTATCTCAGTCATTTCCTTCCAATTATCATCAATAACGGTTGGCCCTGAGGGCAAAGTCACCACCATGCAGGATGTATTTAAAAATACATATCTGTGTCTAATCTTATGTAGAGGGACTATAAAAGCAATGCAGGACTTAAGTCCCTACACGCTAGGATGCAAAAGCCTTTCGAACCATCTTGCAGCATAACTTCTAAACCACTAACATTAAACACCTGCCTGCTAGGCAAAGTGGAGCACTTCCTAATGAGGCTCTAGCCTAATCCCTTTAGAATGCGTTGACATGGCTAACTCAGGGAGAACAGGGGTTTAAAAAGCCAGTTTATAAGTGCCCAGTGGAGCTAGTCAACAGTAGCAGCAAACAGGGGAGTTTTGCGACAGAGTTTACAGGAGGAGTGTGAGAGCCAGATACACCTAACAAACATTCTCTAAACTTAGACCAGCAAACATTCCCATCCCGCCCCATAACAATCCTGTAAATGAAAAAAGAATGCAAGCAGAAGTCCAGCAGCAGAGTGGGAGCTATCCAGTTTATGACACTGAACGCAGCATGTATGATTACCTGCCTGATGGATAGGTGGTGTACATGTGCATTCAGTGCAAGCAGCTCATGCCCCTGAGACAAAGTAACGGGGTCTTGAGACAAAAGTGCTGGAACAGGAGGAGCTAAGGGAGACGAAGAAGTACATGGAGGCAGCTTTCCAAAACACATTAGAGTGGTCCCACACCCAGTCTGACAGCCTTTGTGCTGTTGAGGGTGAAAGCCTCAGGGAAGGAGAACATCAAGCTGGAGTGGAGGAAAACAACCCCATAGTTGCGATGCTCCTTACAGATGATGTCCAGGTATCCTCTCACACTGAAGATACCCCTTCTGGGGAGGGAACTCCTGTTATTAGAAAGAGACAAGTAATAGGATATTCAGTTATTAGAAATATAAATAATTGTGTTTGTGATGACTGGGAGAACTGTGTGGTGAATGACCTGCCAGTTGGAGACCTCCTGAGACATCCTGATAGAAGTGTGTGCAGTGCTGGGGAGGAGCTGATGGTCAAGGTACATGTAGGTACCAATGATATATGACAAGGTAGAAAAGAGGTCCCCAAGGCTGCTAGGAATGGGATTAAAATCCGGGACCTCAGTGGTAGCATTCTCTGAAATGCTTCCAGTTCCACATGCTGGGCCATTTAGACAGGCAGAACTGCAGGGTCTCAATGTGTGGCTGAGATGACGTTGTTTGCAGGAGGGATTTAGGTTTATTAGGAACTGGAATCTTTTGGGAAAGGAGGAGCCTATATAGGAAGGATGGCTCCACCTAAGCCAAAACAGAACCAAGTTGCTGGCAGGTAAAATTTAAAAGGTCAGAGGAGTTTTTAAATTAAAGGCTGAAGGAAAGCCGACTGGTGCAGAGGATCATGCAGTTTGGACAGAGACATCCCGTAAGGGAAGATTTATTAAGGGGAATATTCTATATCCTAGTAAAGAAAAGAGAATAGAAGTTGGAAAAGTACAAATAAGAACTGAAGAGAAAAACAGTCAAATGAAAGAGTCCCATTTAATTACATTTTATGAAGGCAGAAAATTAAATATTGATAAATTATGAAAGTGCTTGCATACAAATGCAAGAAGTCTAAATACTAAGATGGGGGATTTTGAGTGTCAGGTATTAAATGAAGATATTATATAATAGGCATCATAGAAGCTTGATGGAATGATGGCAATCAATGGAACACTGTAGTACTATGGTACAAAATATATAGGAACCACAGAATGGATCATGCTGGTGCAGGATTGTTTCTATATGTGACAAAAATAACAGTTAAATGTAGTAAAAATCTTAAATTAATAAAACAGCATCACAGAATCTCTATGGATAGAAATTCTATGTTTGAATAATAAGTATAGGAACATAAGAATGGCCATACTGGGTCAGACCAAAGGTCCATCCAGCCCAGTATCCTGTCTACCGACAGTGACCAATGTCAAGTGCCCCAGAGGGAGTGAACCTAACAGGTAATAATCAAGTGATCTCTCTCCTGCCATCCATCTCCACCCTCTGACAGACAGAGGCTAGGGACACCATTCCTTTCCCATCCTGGCTAATAGCCATTAATGGACTTAACCGCCATGAATTTATCTAGTTCTCTTTTAAACCCTATTATAGTCCTAGCCTTCACAACCTCCTCAGGCAAGGAGTTCCACAAGTTGACTGTGCGCTGTGTGAAGAAGAACTTCCTTTTATTTGTTTTAAACATTTCATTTGGTAGCCCCTAGTTCTTATATTTCGGGAACAAATAAATAACTTTTCCTTATTCACTTTCTCCACATCACTCATGATTTTATATACCTCTATCATATCCCCCCTTAGTCTCCTCTTTTCCAAGCTGAAAAGTCCTAGCCTCTTTAATCTCTCTTCATATGGGACCTGCTCCAAACCCCTAATCATTTTAGTTGCCTTTCTCTGAACCTTTTCTAATGCTAGTATATCTTTTTTGAGATGAGGAGACCACATCTGTACACAGTATTCAAGATGTGGGCATACCATGGATTTATATAAGGGCAATAAGATATTCTCCGTCTTATTCTTTATCCCCTTTTTAATGATTCCTAACATCCTGTTTGCTTTTTTGACTGATGCTGCACACTGCATGGACGTCTTCAGAGAACTATCCACAATGACTCCAAGATCTTTTTCCTGATTAGTTGTAGCTAAATTAGCCCCCATCATATTAACTGTTGTATGTAACTTATTGCTTAAATCAGCCTCTGTACCAGATGATTGAAGGATAGCTAATATAACATGGATTTTTTTTAAATGGTCCAGTGGTGATCCTGGCAAGTACAGGCTGATAAGCCTAACTTAAGTACCAGGCAAATTGGTGGAAATGATAGTAAAGATCAGAATTATCAGGCCAATGAACATGATATGTTTGGGAAGAGTCAACAAAACTTTTGTAATGGGAAATCATGCCTCACCAATTTATTAGAATTCTTTTGTGCTTTCAACAACACGTGGACAAAGCTGATCCTGTGGTTATAATGTACTTGGATTTTCAGAAAGTCTTTGACAAGGTCTCTCACCCAAAGTAAGTAGTCATGGGATAAGAGGAAAAGTCCTCATGAATCAGTAATGGGTTAAGAGATAGGAAACAAAGGAGAGGAATAAATATCAGAATCCCCCAAGGATCTTCACTTTTTTGCAGATCGTTTTTGAATATGTTGAACAGAACTGGCACCAGTAATTTGCCAGTGAGGTAGCAAAATTTGCAAAGGATACTAAATTACTCAAGAAAGTTAAGTCTGAAGCAGACTGCAAAGAGTTACAAAGGGATCTAAAAAAACTGGGGGATCGGGCAACAAAATAGCAGATGAAATTCAATGTTGACAAATGCATAGAGCCCTGTGCAGATACAAATTTATATCTGCAGATGCGGGTATCTGCAGATATAAATTAGTGTCCATGGAACCGCTGGGCTCTCCCGGGTACTGCAGCGGTGAAAGTAGCAGAATGTGGGTCTACCGCTCCCAGGAGCCTGTGCCCCATGCCAGCAACTCCTCCAGCGCGGCTGTACCGCCCCCAAACAGGAGGCACAGACAGCTGCATGGAAGGGCTGGGAGCAGGGCTGGGGGTGGGACTGGGGGCAGTAGAGCTGCATGGGAGGAGCTGCCAGTGCGGGGTGCTGGTTCCTAGGAGTGGCGGCCCTGTGTGCTACTCCTTTCACCCGCTGCGGTTCCTGGGAGAGCCCTGCGGTTCCACAGACCAATTTATATCCACTGATACCCATATGCGCAGATATAAATTTGTATCCACGCAGGGCTCTACAAATGCAAAGTAATGAAGATTGGAAAACATAATCCCAATTACACATACAAAATGACGGGGTCTCAATTAGCTGTTACCACTCAAAGATCTTGGAATCACCATGGATAGTTCTCTGAAAACGTCTGCTCAGTATGCAGTGTAGTCAAAGAAGCTAAAAGAATGTTAGGAATCATTAGGAAAGGGATAGATAAGACAAAGTATCATAATGCTATTATATAAATGCATGGTATATCCACACCTTGAATACTGTATGCATCCCACCTCAGAAAAGATATTATAGAATTGGGAAAAGTACAGAGAACAAAAATCATTAAAGGTATGGAACAGCTCCATACAAGGAGAGATTTAAAAGAATGGGACTGTTCAGCTTGGAAAGAGATGACTAAAGGAAGAATATGGTATATGTCTTTAAAATCATGAATAGTGGGGAGAAAATAAATAAGGAAGTGTTATTTACCCCTTCAACATAACATGACCCAAAGGTCACCCAATTAAACTAATAGGCAGTAGGTTTAAAACAAACAAAAGGAAGTACTTCTTCATACAACACACAGTCAGCCTGTGGAATTCATGGCCAGGGGATGCTGTGAAGGCCAAAAGTATACCTGGATTCAAAAGAGAATTAGATAAGTTCAAGGATGATAGGTCTATCAATGGCTATTAGCCAAAATGATCAGGAACATAATCCCATGCTTTAGGCTTCTCTAAACCTCTGACTGCTAAAACCTGGGAATGGATGACAGTGGATGGATCACTCAGTTAACTGCCCTGCTCTGCTTACTCCCTGTGAAGCATCCGACATCAACCACTGTCTGAAGACAGGATACTGAGCTAGATGGACCATTGGTCTGATCCAGTATGGCCATCCATATGTTCTTAACATAGCATACGTAGATGTGAATATGTAAAGAAAAATGTCCATTTCTTAATAAAAAGGGAGGGGGTGTTCTCTTCATAGCAAAGCACTGAAAAAGTTAAACTTAGTTATGAAAAGAATACTTTAAAAGAAAATAACTCTCGGTAAACATGACTTAAGCTTGGACCAGGAAGGACAAATGGTTGCCAGAAAATGTTGGATCCTGCTAGGCCTCATACACAATTAAATAGTGATTTCCTTAGATCCTACTGTGTGGAGGAACACTTTCCAAATGTTGTCACACCTGGCGGAGCCTGTTAATTGGACATATTGTTGCCAGTTATACTGAAATAAAAGTGTCTTCACCAGAGTGCAGAGATGCTATAGAATAACCGATTAATAACATTGCACTTTTGTCCCCATTTATGGGATTTCTTGCATTCCAGTTTGTTCTAGTTGCATCCCCACTGTACACTAAACACTTATTTCTCAATAACCATACTGAATAAGCAAATCACAGGAGCATAGAAATTGCCATGTCAGGGTCCATCTGGTTCACCAGTGGTTCCTATCCAACAGCCACCCGCACCAATTTCTACAAAAGGTGCAATAAACCCTGGAGCAGGCAGATGTGTTATTTCATTTTACAGATAGGGAACTGAGGTACAGAGGTTATAATTCATTTCTCTCAACTTTTATCTTGTCTCTAAACTGACAAGCTTTCGGGAGCAGATCTGTCTCTTACTATGTGTCTGTACAGCACTTCTCACAGTGGGGCCCTGATCTTCGTTGAAGACCCTGAGTGCAAATTATGATACAGTAATAGTCAATTGCTTGTTCATCATAGCTCAGTTCCTCTTACCTGGAAGAAGTTAATATGTACTGTAAACAATTATAGAAACCTCATTAATAAAAACATACAGTACTTGATGTTAATGTATGCATAATTAGTTTACAAGTTGAGTAGAAAAATGTGAAAGAGTGACTTACAAATATCTACAATTAAAAATATTCTTCCCTAATAGAAAGACTCCTCTTAAAGCATATTTGGATCACTATCCATTCATTTGACGTATGTTTGAGAATGCATATCTCCAAAACACTAGACTGGACTCTTATCTCATTATTTGGATTCCTATTACACTGGTCTACAATTTTTGAGAAGTCGTCTGCTTCAGAGATAAAATGTGCTATTTATTATGTATTTTGATGTGCTGAATTCAAATATGACAATTAAAAGTGTTATCAATATGTTTTAGTTAAAAGTGTAAGCATGAAAGACTTATATTTGTTATGTAGATACTGCTTCTCTGAGGCCTCTGCATTCTGTATATATGTTATAAAGCTTAGAAGGACACTATCAGGTTTATTTTTTAAAAAAAATACACCTCTACCCCGATATAACGTGACCCGGTATAACACAAATTCGGATATAATGCGGTAAAGCAGTGCTCCGGGGGGGTCGGGCTGCGCACTCCAGCGGATCAAAGCAAGTTCAATATAACGCGGTTTCACCTATAATGCGGTAAGATTTTTTGGCTCCCGAGGACAGCGTTATATTGAGGTAGAGGTGTAATTGCTTATGATGATACTAAAACACCTTTAGACTTTTGATAGTCTAATGTACTTTTCATCAGATACAGGTTATGCTGGTGGTTTATTCTTTGCATTTCTCTCAGTTTGAACAGTAAGAATAATATTAGTTAGTTTCACTTACTGATTATCATGCACTAGCAGGGGTATAAATTTATTTTAGATTAGGAGCATACTGGCATACCTGCTCATACCACTAGTCCATTTACAGTGGCATCCTGTCTCTGAAAATGCCCAGACACCAGCTGCTTCAGAGGGAAACGTGAAACCCTGCAATGGGCAGTTCTGGAACAATCTGCCCCCAGTAAAGTTCCTCCTATGTTCCAATAGTTAGAGGTTGCCTAAACCCTGAAGCTTGATGTTTCACATCCTCTCCAAAACTCTCTTTTGTTAATATTTACTATAGCGACACTGGACATTCTGGTTTTCCAGATATCCATCCTGTTTGGAGTCCTGCTAAGCTCGAGCCTCATTGATATTGTGTCAATGAGTTCCAGACTACTCATTGTGTTGAAAATTATTCTAATGATTTTATTTTTAAATTATGGAAATATTTATATTGGTCTTTGATGCTGTAAAGCCCAGCCCCGATCATCCCTTCTGCAGGATAATTTTTGGATTCCCTTGGGAAGACACCCCTAACACTGTCTCAAGGTTCAGAGTTTTGCCCCTTCCCCACCAAGTGTAGCAGATCTTTGTGACCTGCAAGAGTCCACCACCTGCACCCAACTCCACCTCCAGCTCCATCAGAACCAAGCTCCCAGGGATGTTCCCATTCTCCTCCCAGACATCACTTCCCCACCCAGAGACCCTCAAAGGGGGCTGCTCAAGGCTTTAACTAATATCCAGTTTTGGTCCCCCCACTACAGAAGGGATGTGGACAAATTGGAGAGAGTCCAGTGGAGGGCAACAAAAATTATTAGGGGGCTGGGGCACATGACTTATGAGGAGAACCTGAGGGAACTGGGGTTATTTAATCTGCAAAAGAGAAGAATGAGGGGGGATTTGATAGCAGCCTTCAACTACCTGAAGGGGGGGTCCTAAGAGGATGGAGCTCGGCTGTTCTCAGTGGTGACAGATGACAGAACAAGGAGCAATGGTCTCAAGTTGCAGTGGGGAGGTCTAGGTTGGATATTAGGAAACACGATTTCACTAGGAGGGTGGTGAAACACTGGAATGGGTTCCCTAGGGAAGTGGTGGAATCTCCATCCTTAGAGGCTTGACAAAGCCTTGGCTGGGATGATTTAGTTGGTGTTGGTCCTGCTTTTAGCAGGGGATTGGACTAGATGACCTCCTGAGGTCTCTTCCAATCTTAATATTCTAGGATAGGGCTACAGAGAGAGAGAGAGAGAGAGAGAGAGAGAGAGAATGACATGCATTCCTCCAGGCCACACCTCTTGTCTGACCATTTCTCCCCCCAGTCTTCCCAGTCTCCACCCTGCACCCCACAGATAGGCCTCCATAAGGTGGAGGGAACCGTTCTGCAAAGGGGACTGAGTCTTCTTCATTGAAGTGAAGAGATCTTTGAGTGGACAGTTCCCCCATCCATAGATTTCAAGGGGCATAATCTGATTCTCCATTTTACACACACACACAAAAAAAAAAAATCCTAAATCTGGGGCTGATTTGATCTGACGTGAGGCTAATAAATGGTTTAAACCAAAATAATAGAAAGTGGAGAAAGACACCTACTTCTTTTATATATTTGTCTGTTTTTCAAATGAAGGGTAGAACTGAGCCCTTTGAGTCTGCCTCGTGTTATCTGCGATTATCATTTTCTTGTCTTGAGTACTATATTTATTTCTATTTTTAAAAGCTTTTAAAAATCCTCTACATTTCCATAAGAACCCAGCAAAACACCTCACATACATCAAACACATGCAGATGTGCATCTGTGCCATGGATATATAAAAATGAAGAGAACAGGAATGAGCTGGGGTTGGAATGAAAAGGAAATTGTTTCCTACCAATCTTTAGCATGCCTGGGTTATCAAACTGCAGTGCAGGCTTGTGGGATTTATTCCTGTCTCGCCTCTCCACACGTTTGCAAAAGGATATGCATTCAGGGCCACTAATCTAAGAAAAGTTTGCTGTGAAGTGAGACAGCATGACAAGCAATATAGGTAATGGAAGAGCTTTGCGGTCCCACAGAAAAACATCTTTGCTTTTTGTTTCATATACTTTTGGTTGCATGCCTGTTATTTGAATCCAAGCCAGCACCTGCTGCGGCTATACAATTAATATCATAGAAGGACTGAAAAACTCCTCAGAGTGCTGTCAACATTAAAGCATCTTTGATAAAAAGAAAAGAAGAATGATTTACTTCTGCTGCTTTTCAAATGTTTTCACCTGCATTATTCTTGGTTGAGTCAGGAGTTTCCTTTCTATTCACCTCTACTCATTTTTATATTCTAGGGGAATATATCTTTATCTGGGGGAAGAGGGAGGACAGTGGGAACTTCAACCCACATTTGTGGGATGTGCATTTCCCCCTACATTCAAGATATCCAAAAATAAATCTGATACTCCACAAACAAAAGGTTTCATGCCAACCAACAGCTAAAGTTACAATTGTATTGCTCAACCCACCCATACCCCATAAAAAGAGATCTTCCTCTGAATTGCCTCCCAATAATTACATCAGTGTATATGTCAGGATTTTATTAGAAAACAGCATCTCACATTTATATCAATCATTACCAGGGAACTGGGAGTTGCTATTTATTTGTACAGTACAGTGTTGGTTGTGAGAGTTAATTTTGAGTGGTGATAGTTTTAGCACTGCTAACGGGTGCCAATAACATACAATATGTAACCATTAGTGCTGCAGGGTTTTAATTAGTATGTTGCAGACAGAAAGGATGCTAAGTTAGCATCATTATTCACAAACAGTCACTGTTTCAATTTGTTATGACACACATATATTTCAGTCTCTCTTTTCTCTTTTTAATTGTTGCTCCATGCTATTTGTGTACTGTATAGCTCCCTTAAACACGGTCTAATAGGTGCTATTAGAATTGTATGATTGATGATTAAACATATAGAATTAGAGGTAGAATTCCCCTTCAGTAAAATAGCAGGCTGAAAATCCACCAGTTAATTTTTCATATGCCACACACGGGGACTCCTCTGGTGCAAGTATCTTGCTAAAGAGGAAAAGTAAAAACAGCTTTTAAGAATCAGTCAAATGGAACAAGAATGGAGATAGAGAGAGAGAGAAAGAGAGAGTCCTAACCCCACCTACTGCACTTTCCCTATAATACGGAAAAAACAAGTTAAAAATTATTTAGACAAGTTAGATGTCTTCTAGTTGCCAGGCCCATATATCCTAGAATACTCAAGGAGCTAACTGAGGAGATATCTGAGCCATTAGCGATTATCTCTGAAAAGTCACGGAAGACCGGAGAGATTCAAGAGGACTGGAAAAGGGCAAATATAGTGCCAATCTATAAAAAGGGGACTAAAGGACAATGCCAGGAACTACAGGCCAATCAGCTTAATTTCAGTACCCAGAAAGATAATGGAGAAAATAATTAAGCAATCAATTTGCAAAACACCTAGAAGATAATAAGGTGATAAGTAACAGTCAACATGGATTTGTCAAGAACAAAGTGTATCAAATCAACATAGTAACTTTCTTTGACAGGGTAACAAGCCTTGTGGATTGCGGGGGTGGGGTGGGGGGGAGAACCGTAGTATATCTTGACTTTAGTAAGGCTTTTGATACTGTCTTGAATGACCTCATTAACAAACAAGGGAAATACAACCCAGATGGAGCTACTGTGAGGTGGCTGCATAAGTGGTTGGAAAACCATTCCCAGAGAATAGTTATCAGTGGTTCACAGTCAACCTGAAAGGGCATATCAAGTGCAGTCCCATAGGGATCAGTCTTGGGTCTGGTTCTGTTCATTATCTTCATCAATGAATTAGATAACGGCATAGAGAATACATTTATAAAGTTTGAGGATGATACCAAGCTAGGAGGGGTTGCAAGTGTTTTGAAGGATAGGATTAAAATTCAAAATGATCTGGACAAATTGGAGAAATGGTCTGAAGTAAATAGGACAAAATTCAATAAGGACAAGCAAGATACAAGAAGTAATTCTTCCGTTCTACTGCATGCTGATACAGCCTCAACTGGAGTATTGTGTCCAGTCCTGGGAACAACAGTTCAGGAAAGATGTGGACAAATTAGAGAGAGTCCAGAGGAGAGCAACAGAAATGATTAAAGATCTAGAAAACATGGCCTATGAGAAAAGATTGGAAGAACTGGTTTGTTTAGTCTGGAGAAGAAAAGACTGAGGAGGGACAGGATAACAGTTTTCAAGTACATTAAAGAGAACAATTTTTATTCCTCCTCCTTATAAAAACCTTTTACCTCTGAGGATAGGACAAGAAGCAATGGGCTTAAATTGTAGCAAGGGAGGTTTAGGTTGGACATTCGGAAAATCTTCCTGTCAGGGTAGTTAAGCACTGGAATAAATTGCCTAGGGAGGTTGTGGAATCTCTCTCATTGGAGGTTTTTAAGAGCAGGTTAGACAAACACCTGTAATGGACGTTCTAGATAATACTTAGTCCTGCCTTGAGTGCAGGGGACTGGACTTGAAGACCTCTCGATGTCCCTTCCAGTCCTACAATTCTATGGCTCTATGATGTGGCTGCAAGTCCCAAGCCCAAATAAAGCGGGATCGGTCGAATGCAAGGCTAATGACCTAGCCTTGTTTAAAAAACCTCCAAACACCTAATTGGTTTGTAGAAGTGGAACCAGGCTACCATTCCAGTACAAATGGCTGCTCCATCAAGAATACTGCTAACCCTTCATGCTGCATGAAGGATCCTGGTGAAAGACAGTCTCTGGAAGTCAGGATGCCAAAACGTTTGAAGTATTTTCTTACTTCCAGCATCAAAGTCAGTTATTGGAATGTGAGAACAAGGTTTCAAACATCAAAGATCTTGCAGATCATGAGGGAGATGGGCAACCATGGACTTGAAATCTCAGTCATCAGTGAGAGCAGACTGAGAGAAGCAGATAAGGAGTGCTTCAAGCAAGAGCAAAAACATTTCATCTATTCAGCTTGCAGTGACAATGTACACTCAGAGGGAGTAGCATTCGTTATGACAGATGCTGTGAAAAACATCACTAATTAGCTGGAAGGTTATCAACTAACATTGTATAGACCTGATTCCAAACCAGATTCCTAAAGATGTCAATCATACACTGCTATGCTCTGATAGATGAACACAATGATAAGGGAAAAGTTAAGTTCTATAATTTCCTCCAAAGTGTGATTGACAGAATACAAAAACATGATTTACTTTTTATGATGGACAACTTTAATGCTAAAATAGGGTGTGACAATCAAGGAATGGAAAGAGCAATGGGGAAGCATGGGTGGGAATCATTAACCAAAATGACAAGAATGTCAGAGAAGTACAAGAAAGTGGACAAAGCAATAGAAAGCAACACAAGGAAAGGTAAATGGAGATCTGTTAAAGATCCAGCAACAGAAGCTGAAGCTACTGCTCTGATACGAAACTGGAGTCATTTACCAAGTGACTAAAACCCTATGTGGAAACTTCAAAACAGGAAATGGGTCAATAAAAAGTAAAGATGGAAAAATGTTTACAACTGATGTAGGAACAGAACAGATGGAAAAAGCACTTCAAATAAACCCTCAACAGACCTAGCACTAGAGTTTGATGAAACATGTGATTAACTTGGTATCAATATTGGTCCAACAGAGATGCTAGAAGTACAGGCTGCAATCAAGAAGCAGAAAAACAACAAATCGGCAGGAGATGATTAGATCACAGCAGAAATGCTAAAAGCAGTTGATACTACCACCCTAAGAAAACTGGCAGAGCTGTTCAATTAAGTCGAGGAAAGAGAGATCTCTACTGACCAGTGGAAAAATGGAATAACTGCCAGAATACCCAAAGAGGGTGATCTTACTAGTAAGAATTGGAGAGAAGTTACACTACTATCTGTTGTAGGGAAAGTCTTCTGTAGTGTTATACAGAGGATGAAGGAGGCAGTGGATGCAAAGCTTACAAAGAACAGGTTGGATTCAAGGCCAAGAGATAATGTGAATATCTGATCTACACACGAAGAACCATCTGAATGGCAAACTCCCCCTTCAATTTAATTGATTTTCAAAAGGCATTTGATAGCATGCATAGGTGTACATTGTGGAATATTCTTCAGTCTTATGGAATTCCAGCTAAAATCATCAACATCAAAGATCTGTACAATGATGCAAAGTGCGCTGTAAGTGTGAACAACCAGACAAGAGTGTTCAGTGTAGACTCTGACATGAAACAGGACTACTGCTTTTTGACATTGCCAGAGACTAGATAATGAAGACGTGTATTAGCAACACAAGCAGTGGCATAGCACGTACAGATGGCAAATTCTCTTAGAAGATATAGACTTTGCTGATATTGCACTATTGAGTGACACTCCTGAAAAGTTATGAACATAGGCAGACCCCTTAGCAAAAACAGCAGCCCAAGCAGGGCTCAAAATCAGTTACACCAAAATGTCCTTGAAACCTAGATGTCAAGCAGTGATACCATATTAGAAGGCAAAAACCATCAAGCAAGTAGAACAGTTAATTTACCTGGGCAGCGCCATACTAGCCAAAAGAGACCTCAAGAAAGAAGTGACATCAAGGATAGGAAAGGCATCACCAGCGGTCACTAAACTCAACCTGTGGAAATCAATGATACACAGCACCAAAACAAAACAATCAATTCAACTCACACACAATCTGTGCTAACATATAGCTGCGGGAGCTGGAGAGCTATTAAAATGTCAGCTAGAAAACTAGAAGACTTTGAAAATAAGTGCCTACAAAGATTCTGGGAATTGGATGGAGATGCAATTGCCAATGAAGAGATCTGAGAAATCATCAACCAGCAGCTCTTCTCCATTAGAATGAGAAGAAAGCATTGGACATATTTGGGACATGTACTCCAGATGCCAACACACAATGAAGCTGTCATGTGGAAACCAAGTGGTGCAAGAAAACAAGGGCAGGCAAGAGAAACCCTACGAAGAACTCATAGCAGAGAGGGCAGAACAGTCAACCTCAGCACCATGATTCAGGAGCTCTGGCACACCCCAGTATCAGGAGAAGGCGACAACTCGGTACTTGACAGAGTGCTTTGCATTGCTCAACAAATGATCCTCCCCATTCGCCAGATCAATTAATTGTGTTGGCCAGATCCAAATGGAGATTTTCCAGCCCTGTCCAGTCACAAAGATGGCTCTTGTGTCTGAGATTCTTAACAGAGGGAGGTGAAAAAAATTGGGATTCACAGCTCCTAGGAAAATATGGCATACACTTTGCTTTGCCTCAGACTGTGGTGGCTTCAAGCAGGACCTGAATTATGATATCTTATATTATTTGACTGGTGATAAATTTTGTTTTTGAAAATGTCATTACATTACTGAGCCAAATCCATCTCTAGTGTTACTCCATTCAAGTCAATTACATGATGTACTGGTTAGCTTGCTATGCAGCATGTCCCCCTGCTGCTGGAAAAATGACATCATCAGCAAAATAAGTGTTGAATTCAGTTCAGGTATTTATACTTGATGTATCTAAGCTTCCATGACACCTTCGGGTCTTTTGGAAAGCAACCTTATAAGCAACAGTGTTCCCCTGTCTCCACTCCCAACTTCCTTACATGGCTTTTGAAGGGGGAAGGGGGAAAAGAGCTAGGTGGTGCTATGGTTCATATATTAGCCTTTCATAGCCAATGTTTGTTGAACCAGGTGAACTCCACTTACAAGTTGACATTTGCAGATGTGGCCTACCATGTCCTAGCTTGTTCATTTTAACCAGATTCTTAATGAGGATTCATGTGGGTTTTGGTAAGTGGGGTTGGTAGCTTATATGTGAGATGGGAGGGAAGGGTATTCTAAGGGCACAACAAGTAGAAGAGAGAGTTACTGTGGAGGTAGAGATATTTGTTACTGGTCTTTGAGGAGTAGGAAACCAAGACTGAGCACTTTGCCAGCAGAGAGATCTGTACAATAAGAAGCTGATCACTCCTTGGTACTTTTCCTTTAAATAAAAGCTATCTTTCACTTTTCATTTTCTTTCTCTTCTTAAGGGAAGGTAACGTACCTGATTTTGCAATTTTAATTTCATTACAGCAGGGCCATAAACTGTCAGATAAAGATGAACTATATCAGACATTGTTATTACCTGTGGGCTTTTCTTTTTAAGTAGTAATTAATCTTCTATTTTTGTATATACTGTACAATGAATGAACAAACTTTCTTGGCTCACCAGAAAATACTACTATCAATTTCACTATCGGATATTAATTCTTTCAAGTGGGAAGGGCCTTGCCCAAAGACAAGGGATCAATATATTGATAGATTCAGGTCTGTAAAGTAAGCTGCAATTTATGCCTTATTATAAAATTCAACACTTATTTTCTCCAGATCAACACTGTTTTATTTTCTAAATTACAGTGTCAGGGCCGGCTCCAGGCACCAGCATTCCAAGCAGGTGCTTGGGGCAGCAATCTGCAAGGGACGGCAGTCCGTGTGTTTTTGCCGCCCCAAGCAGCGCGCCGAATTGCCGCCGCGGACAGCGGGGGCAGTCCGTGTGCCGTTAGGGTGGCACGCACGTTTTCGTGGCGGTGGCAATTCGGCTGCAGCTTCTATGTTCAGCTGCCTGCGGCGGCAATTCGGCAGCTTCTGTCTTCCGGCTGAAGAGAGAAGCTGCCGCCGAATTGCCGTCACCGCAGAAATGCACATGCCACCCTAACGGCACACGGACTACCCCCGCCGTCTGCGGTGGCAATTCGGCGCGCTGCTTGGAGCGGCAAAAACAGTAGAGCCGGCACTGTACAGTGTCATTTCAGGGTAGGTTCTGATAGAGATAATTTGTGCATCACCAAAAAAACAGACCAGTGTTTGTGGTTGATGCATTAGCAGTCACATTTGCAACAACGTTTCTACTCCAGGAAAGAGCCCGTTTGAGATCTGATATATGTGCCCCATGTGCTTACACTCAAAGTGAAAATAAATGGATTATGTTTTAGCTAGAAATAAGAGGTGTTTGCCCAAGTTAGCTGTTCACATTCACCTGGCCAACACTAAACAGGAGCACTGTGGATGAGCACAGTTTAATATGTACATTACACTTGGAGTAAACCATGGGCATGAGCCAGGGCCAGATTAACTTTTTGTGGGCCCGGCACCAAACATATTTGTGGGGCCCCCTGGGGAATGAAGGGGCCAGCGGCAAGAGTACAGCAGGCAGGGTGGATCTGATTTAAATCATGATTTAAATCACAAGTCAGGAAGACTTGATTTAACCATGGTTTTCTACATAAAAGTGCATTCTTGTTGGTTGTTATAACTTTAATACATATTCTTCACAACTCAGAGATAGATGTAGGTTTCATTTTTAGAAGGTACACACTATACATTTTTAAACAGTGATTTATTTTGAAAACTTTTCAGATGAGTTTTACAGCTGTATGAGAAAATGAATGATTGGTTATTTCATTTAACAAAGATAATTGAAGCAGATATTTATGAAGTCATTGGGAGGTGAACTATCTCCAATTCAACAGGTTGATCATTAATATTTGGTGGATTTTCTTGCCAGGCTGTATTAGGAGGAGAACATCACCACCAGACAGACATTTAAGTTGTTTTATTTAACTAAAACAACAATGTTAAGTATTCTGGATTTTTTTCTTCAACGGCAAACATAATATTTTAACAAAAAAGCATATGTCCCTCTCTTCTCACATTTATCTCCAGACTTCTTCTCCTTGTCCAGATCTATTCCGCCCCCAACAATCTTCTATTCATTGAACTTTTTGAAACTTTTCACTTTTAAAGAGAGGTAAGGGATTGACTCGGTGTACACAAATTTGCAGAGGGACAATAGAGTTGAGGTCTGTTATTTCTCACCTCTATAGATTTTATTTAAAAACATTTTTGCTGTTAACAAGCATGTTACCTCTGGAGACACAAATCCACAGTTTGAGAACTGCAAAACTAAGTATCTCTGATGGTATCTTCTAGACTGAGCACTGAGTCCCATTTGGGTAGATAGAAAGATTAACCTAAATAATCTATACAGAAGCCCCTGGAACCCCATAAGATTGGGTCCCTAAACCATGAACTATTGGAACTCATTTACAAAACTTTTCTTAAACATTACGTGAATATATTGTCTCATACTATAAAGTTAGACTTTATAATACCTATTCCATAATGAGATATAATGTATCTTAATTAAAACTATCTTTAGATAAGTTTTTTCCTCACAAATTCGATTTAAATAAAAAAAATCCAATTTTTAATTTTTTTTAAAAAGTAATTTATTTTTATCCACCCTGACAGCAGGGCATGGGGGGAGGGGAGAAGGGAAGGATTGGTCCCCAACTGGAGCAAGGCAGGGGCCAGGGGCAAGAGCATGGTGGGACATGGTGGGGAGGGGAAGGATTGGTCCCCAACTGGAATGAGACAGGGGCCAGGGGCAAGATGAGCACAGTAGGGCATGGATTAGTCCCTGCTGACTGGAGCAAGGCAGGGGCTGGGGACAAAAGTACAGCGGGGCAGGACCTAGAGTTATTCCCTGGAACAAGGGAGGGGCTGGGGGTAAACTGCATGTGCAGCAGGGCTGGGGAGGGGGTAAACAGGATCCCCCCCACACCCCTGCCCACATAGAGTGGGTACCTACCTTCTCCCTGGTTCTAACCCATTCTCTTCGTCTCTCTCTGCACTGAGCTGAGCGTGGGGGTGCACTGAGCACAGGGCTGGAGGTGCAGAGTCTGGGAGGGAGTTAGGGTGCAGGAGCAGGCTGGGGGTTGGGGTGCAGGGTCTGGCAAGGAGCTAGGGTGAGGGAGGGGACTCAGGGTTGGAGCAGGAGGTTGGGGTGTGAAGCGCTTACTTGGGGCAGCTCCCATTTGGTGTGAGGAGTGCAGGTGGGAATGGGGGAGTGCAGGAGCTCCCATTTGGTGCTCAGGGTGGGGGTGAGGATGTGTGGGGGGGTGCAGGAGTCAGGGCATGGTGTGTGGGGGGTCTGGGTACGTGTGGGGGTGAAGGAGTCAGGACAGGGGCTGGGAGTGTGTGAGGGGGTGGCAGGGAGTCAGGACGGGGACTGGGAGTATGTGAGGGGGGTGCAGGGAGTCAGGGCATGGGGTGTATGGGGGGCTAGGTATGTGGGAGGGTGCAGGAGTCAGGGCTGGGGTCGTGGGAGGGTGCGGGGGGGGGGCAGGAGTCAGGGCAGAGGTGTGGGTGCTCCCAGCCCCCTGCCCTAACCGGCTCACGGCAAGGGGCTGGAGGGGGTATGCCCCAATTCCACCCCCTTCCCCAAGCCCCCGCCTCTTCTCCGCCTCCTCCCCCGAGCAGCGAGCGCGCAGCTGCTCTGCTCAGCTCCTCCCTCTCCCTCGCAAGGGCGATCAGCTGTTCGGCAGCAGGGAGAGGGAGGGGGAGGGGCAGGAATGCAGCACACTGGGGGAAGAGGCGGGGGAGGGCAGAGCTTGGCACTGGCAGAACCAAGCTTCTGCCCCCTGCCCCCGCAAGAGAGAGCGGTGGGCAGGGGGCGGAGAAGAGCTGGCTGGGCAGGTGCCCCTTTGGTCCGTGGGCCTGGCACCATGGTAAATCTGATACTGGCATGAGCCTCCTCCAATGTGGAGTCAATAAGGAGCTGACTGGCTATATGCAAATTTTCATATTTTTTAATGGACTCAGATCCAGATGAAAAATATAGCATTTATTGTTCTATAACCCATGGATTTGTCTCCCTCGGTGACTCTGGATTTATAAAACAGTGACTGAAATATATTAACATATGGCTAATTTTCTCATTTTAATAAGTAATCCAATAACTTGTGTTTGTGTTTAACTAAAGCATACCTTCCAGAAAGGCATCCAAATCTGGATTTGGAGGTATGCTTTAGTCAAACAATGTATTGGGTTCACCCAGTCAGAAAAGAGAAACATGAATATCTAGCCAATCAAAACTAAGCACTGCTCACTACTCAGGCAGTCATCAAATAAATTCAGGGAAATCATGATCCATTCATGGTATTCTATAAGAAGAGTCTAAATTCATTTTAAAAAAAATCATTGTAAGTTATTTGCTCAGCTCTATTCTTTTCTCATCTAAATCTGATCTCATTTAGTATACTGCTTTATGTTTTGGCTTACTGTTGACTAGGTAGCCAATTCAGGTTGAGACAGAATGAAAGACACAATTAGAACTAAAGACAAATGTGTCAATTGGTGAAAGTTAAACAATGATCATATTTGTTAGCAATACAGACATGGAAACCCTACCAGACAAAGGGATCCTGCACCTTTCAGCAAAAATAAAGCAAGCACTGTGATTTGTGCTACCCTTAGCATCCAGATAGTCCTAGTGTTTTCAATCACTTGCTTTTTACAAACTAAAAACATAATCAAGTCCTCAGTGGGAAATAGGCATTGCAGCATTAACTGCTGCAGATCATGTGTATCACATTTAGAATATACTGAGCATTCACTAACAAATAGTAACAAAAGGTATTATTTGAATACACTGACTTCTGCCACAATGAATTATAGGATAACTGTATGTTCAATGAAATAAGTTAGGCAAATGTTTACATTTAGGATGAAAGGGCAGTAGAATAATTTAAGTAAATGTAGAGTTATATTTCCAATCTATCCATCACAGTGGAAGGAAATTATTCTGCATTCTTCTTCCTTCTCCCCGCCGCCAGCTGCACAACACCCAAAATGCTACTGAGGGCCAAGTCCAAAGGCTTTCCCAGGATACCAGTAGGTGGGAGTATTATACATAAGGGAGCACTCCTTTCTTTCATACCACCTATCCAGGCCCTTCCAAGTTTCAGTCTCCTCTGGTTGTGTGAGTGGAAAGCATGGTCTGTCCCTACAGTTTGCAAACTAAGTTTAATTTGATAGATTTGATGTTTATTTGTTTTGGAATGTTGAGACCACACTCCCAGTTACCTAATTTCCCAAATCTGTGAATGTCCATGCACTCCAATTCCAGTAATGTACTAACGCACTTACTTCATTTCAGTACAGAGTGGCGGACCATCACTTACTGCTGTTCCCCATTAAATAACATCATCCACCCTCTTTTGGGAATATAAGACTGCCACTTCAATTTGTTAAACTAGACAACCTCTGATCCATAAAACCTTACATAGCTTGGCTACCTAGCAGACTGTCTCTTTCCAGGTACTGCAGGGGCAGTTGAAAATGACTGGAGCACTACACCAAATATCAAGAGGATGGTGACTGAGTGTTTTCAAAAGTTAACTAACTTTGGAATCAGCCGTGCCCATGTCTGTTTACCTTTACACGTCTGTTGTGATAATTTGGTCTACCAATTTATCCTAGTTGTGAGCTCAACTGTGAAAAGTGAGCACAAGTTCATAAGATGTCAAAATAACCTAGAACAATAAATGTGGCTGGGAAAAGGTACAAAAGGGAGATAGACTGCATTAGTCCAAACAAAAATGCCTACTGATATAACTCAAGGACTGTGTTAAGATCATGTTTGATAAACAAGAAAAGTGTGGAACCAAAAATCAATGAGCCAAAATTGGTGTGTTGGAAAACTAGGCCTAAATAGTGACAAAATAATGAGGAGGTGAGCTATTTAGCTCCTTGTTCCCCCCCCCCTTTTTTTTTTTTTTTTTTTGGGAGAACATCAAGACATTGGGAGAAAAACTGGCTACTTGAATGAGCTTCACCATCATGGCTGCTACCTCATTCCTCTCCTTGGTCCCCATCCTGATCCTGAGAGATATTCTGACCAGACCAATACACAGAGAGGGACCCACATGATGTTGCCACCTCTACCCGCCCTGGCTGAATTCCAGACACCATCTGGAATGTGAATTTTTTTCCTGCCCCCTACATCTGTCCCTTTCCTTCCCCACCTTATTTCTTCTTTCCTATCCCTCTTTTCCCCCCTTCTTTCTAATGTGAGTCTTAGCTGTATATTTTACAACACTACTCACTTTCAGATGTGGGCAGGCAAAGTCAAGGGCTTTTTCTTTAAATGTCTGTTTGCTTTAAGTGTTGCTGTAGCTGTGCTGGGCCCGGGATAGGTGAGAGACATGAGACCAGGAAGAGGCAATTAAAAGCAATGCCTAAACATTCCAAAGCTGGTACAAGTATTCCAGGTCTCCGAGTGGCTGGTAAGACTCTGTGCTGTGCCTGTGTTTCTCCAGCAGTGAGGATGCACATTGAGACAACACCACAGGCAGAAGCTGCGTTCTCTCTTTTTGCAATTCTTTTCTCTTCCTTCTTGTGTCTGTTTGACTTGTTTCGTCTTCTATGAAACAAAGTCAGACTTTAACAACCACAACAACAGTGACAGCTCTGGCCCATCTCAACTAACTTCTCTTTCCCACCAAAGGACAATTATTGCCATCTTTGATACTGATACCATCTAAGAGACCATTAAGCAAGGCATTTTTTTCTTCTACAATCTCTCTCCAGCTAAAGGGACAGGGAACAAGAGATGTTGTTAAAACAAGTCTTATTTAATACTTTACATTGCAAATGTTTGTCCTTCTTTTCTGTATCTTTAATAAAAAGTTAAAAGGATGTTTAAGGGTGTGTTTGCTCTGGTACTAAACGGGCCTAGGTCTCTGTATTCCAAACCCCAAAACATTATTTAACACTGGTTAATGTTGGACAGTGACTGAATTATGTTAACCCCTTTGGTCCATTTATTCCTTCTGAATTTGACAAGGCAAATAACATCTCTTCTCAGGTATGAACTTGAGGGTGTATTTAGACAAGAGGGAAAACAGACTTCCTTTGGCCTATGAGAGAGAGGCAAATAAATGTGCTTATTAAGTTAAAGGAGAACCAGTTGGCCGTTTACTAAGACTTACATTGACAAAGGCATTTTGAATCTCACAGGAGAGTATTAAGGAAAGGGAAGTTCTGTTAAGGATTAAGAACAAGTTAAGAGACCAAAGGCAGTGAATAGGAGTAGAAAGTCAATTTCTCAACGCAGAAGTTTCATAATGAATTTCCCAAGAACCTGATACCAGGACTGGTGCTGATTAATATATTAATCATGATCTGGAAGGTGGAGTTAAACACAACAAGGTGACAAAATGGGCTGGCCTTAGGGGCGGGCCATGAGGGTGACCACCCAGGTAGCTGTGGTCAGGGAAGCACCATGCAGCAGCACAGACCTACACCCTGCCAGCTTTTAGGGGAGCGCTGCAAACTTGCAGACTCTTCACTCATGGAGAAGGCACGTGTGTGTGTGTGTGTGTGTGTGTGTGTGTGTGTGTGTGCGCGCGAGTGTGAGAGAGAGAGAGAGAGTGTGTGTGTGAGTGAGTGAGAGAACAGTGATGCACAGATACTGCTCGACCTCTGCACGTTCCTCAGTGCCCCCCTGGGTGGCTATGGGCAGGGAGAGAGGAGCAATGCCAGAGAGAGGAGCTGCTGTTCTTCTGCCCTCCCCTTATGCAGCCCAGGTGGGGAAAGTGACCTGGATGCAGGAAGCACCTGGCGTTGCTCCTCGTTCCTCCCATCAGAGCCCGATGGGGGCTGCAGAGAAGCAATGTTCTGGAGGGGAGCGAGGAGTACTGCCAGTTGCTTCGTGCAACCAGGTTAGTTTTCCCATGTGGGCGCAGGAAGAGAGTGCAGGGGTTTGGGGCACCGGGGGGTGCAGAAGGGGATGGGGTGAAGGGGGACATGAGGGGTTGGGGAGAAGGGGCTATTCATTATTATTGTGTATTTTACAATTAATTTCAGACACGTCTCAGAATAGATGCCTGAAATCACGCTCAATTTTTAATCAGTGACTACCATCTCTCAGCTTCTTTGGGTCCATCTCCCCCTTCATCTGCCTGGATTCTCCTCTTCCCTTATGTTATTCTTAAGAGCATGCAGAAACCTACCACCAGGAGCCAAAGATTTGATCCTGAAACCTTTACTCTGCAAGGAATCCTTCCTCAGACACTTAATCCCATTGAACTCATGAAGGTTGCACAATCTGTCCTCAGCTCTTGCTGTAGCTCAGCAGTTCAGAGTTTTGGAGCAGCACTAGATAGGTGTTGATTTGTCTGCAAACATGCTAATGTTTTGCTGCTGCCATTAAGAACAAAGAATGATTCTATGTTCTACCATACAGTTTTTGTATCCTGAAGTAGAATGACGTATACCAGACTCCTGTTGGCTACATATAGCATGTGCTGAGAGAGATAAAGCATGTTTTCTTCCCGATTCTGAGACAGACATTGCAGATGTGTAATGTTGTTGAAGCTAGAATGTATAGGTTTGCAGAGGAGGAATTTCCCTACAAATTAATTCCTAATAACGATCATTTCTTTAGAATACGCACTGGAATCAACTTTTGCAATATAGATTAGTCTAATCAAATCATTATTTTTGTAACGGCTGTTTAATAGCAGACAATTTATGTCCAAGTCCAAAATTTATACCACTTATGCCATGGTTTTTGCACTTGTTTATATACATTATTTTTTAGCTAACGCAGAAGTTGCTAAGTGAGAGCCAATGGTGATAGGGGAATGGGGAGCCCATGGAGGTCAAGGGCAATGTGGGCAACCATAGGGGCCAGGGGCAATGTGGGGGACACTGTATGCACAAGAGCCAGGGGCACCAAAATACAAGTTCACCCACAGCGCCATTTTCCCTAAGGCAGGTCCTGGTGCCAATATAGGCCTGGACACAAAATTTAAAAGTAAAAAGTCTAGTAAAGACTGAAGACTAACAAAAACTAGATGACTAGGCAATAGAATAGTGGATGAAAGGGAAAATTTGAATTATTCTTACTTGTTGATGGGTTTTTAATTAATTAGAACATAAGAATGGCCAGTATTCTGTCTTCCGACAGTGGTCAATGCCAGGTGCCCCAGAGGGAATGAACAGAACAAGTAATCATCAAATGATCCATCCCGTCACTAATTCCCAGCTTCTGGCAAACGGAGGGCTAGGGACACCATCCCTGTCCATCCTGGCTAATAGCCATCAATGGCTATTAGTCAGGATGGACCTATACTCCACGAACTTATCTAGTTCTTTTTTGAACGCTGTTATAGTCTTGGCCTTCACAATATCCTGTGGCAAGGAGTTCTACAGGTTGACTGTGCATTGTGTGAAAAAATACTTCCTTTTGTTTGTTTTAAATCTGTTTCCTGTTAATTTCATTTGGTGACCCCTAGTTCTTGTGTTATGAGAAGTAAATAACACTTCCTTATTTACTTTCTCCACACCAGTCATGATTTTATAGACGTCTAGTATATCCCCCCTTAGTCGACTCTTTTCCAAGCTGAAAAGTCCCAGTCTTATTAATCTCTCCTCATATGGCAGCCGTTCCATACCCCTAATCATTTGTGTTGCCCTTTTCTGAACCTTTTCCAATACCAATATATCGTTTTTGAGATGGGGCGACCACATCTGCACACAGTATTCAAGATGTGGACATACCATGGATTTATATAGAGGCAATATATTTTCTGTCTTATTATCTATTCCTTTCTTAATAATTCCCAACATTCTGTTAGGTTTTTTTCACTGCCACTCCACATTGAGTGGATGTTTTCAGAGAACTATCCAAAATAACTCCAAGATCTCTTTCTTGAGTAACAGCTAATTTAGACCCCATCATTTTATATGTATAGTTGGGATTATGTTTTCCAATGTGCATTACTTTGCATTTATCAACATTGAACTTAGTCTGCCATTTTGTTGCCCAGTCACCCGGTTTTGAGAGATCCTTTTGTAGATTTCCCTGGGACTTAACTATCCTGAGTAATTTTGTATCATCTGCAAATTTTGCCACCTCACTGTTTACCCCTTTTTCCAGATCATTTATGAATATGTTGAATAGGACTGGGCCCAGTACAGACCCTGGGGGACACCACTATTTACCTCTCTCAATTCTGAAAACTGACCATTTATTCCTACCCTTTGTTTTCTATCTTTTAACCAGTTACCGATCCAAGAGAGGACCTTTCCCCTTATTCCATGACAGTTTACTTTGCTTAAGAGCCTCTGGTGAGTGATCTTGTCAAAGGGTTTCTGAAAATCTAAGTACATTATATCCACTGGAAACCCCTTGTCCATGCTTGTTGAGTCCCTCAAAGAATTCTAGTAATTTGGTGAGGCAGGATTTCCCTTTACAAAAACCATGTTGACTCTTCCCCAACATGTGTCTGACAATTTTGTTATTTACAATAGTTTCAGGTTTGGGAATCTCCCTCATCCTCATCCCCAGCTGTGAAGATGGATACAAAGAATTAATTTAGTTTCTCTGCAATGGCCTTATTGTCCTTGAGTGCTCCTTTAGCATCTTGATAGTCCAGTGGCCCCACTGGTTGTTTAGCATGCTTCCGGCTTCTGATGTACTTAAAAAATGTTTTTCTATTACTTTTTGAGTCTTTAGCTAGCTGCTCTTCAAATTCTTTTTTGGCTTTCCTAATTATATTTTTACATTTCATTTGTCAGTTTATGATCCTTTCTATTTTCCTCATTAGGATTTAACTTCCATTTTTAAAGGATACCTTTTTGTCTCTCACTGGTTCTTTTACTTTGTTGTTTAGCCATGGTGACACTTTTTTGGTCCCTTACTAGGTTTTTGAATTTGGGGTATACATTTAAGTTGAACCTCTATTATGGTGTTCTTTAAAAGTTTCCATGCAGCTTGCAGGGATTTCACTTTTTGCGCTGTACCTTTTAATTTCTGTTTAACTAACTTCCTCATTTTGTGTAGTCTCCGTTTCCTAAATTAAATGCTACAGTCTTGGGCTACTGTGGTGTTTTCCCCACCACACGGAGGTTACATTTAATTATATTATGGTCACTATTACCAAGCGGTCCAGCTATAATCACCTCTTGGACCAGACCCTGTGTACTACTTAGGACTAAATCAAGAATTGCCTCTCCGCTTGTGGGTTCCAGGACTAGCTGCTCCAAGAAGCAGTCATTTAAGGTGTCAAGAAACTTTATCTCTGCATCCCGTCCTGAGGTGACATATAGCCAGTCAATATGGGGATAGTTGAAATCCCCCATTATTATTGAGTGTTTTTATTTTAATAGCCTCTCTAATCTCCCTGAGCATTTCACAGTCACTATCACCATCCTGGTCAGGTGGTCGTTAATATATCCCTACTGCTATATTCTTATTATTAGAACATGGCATTACTATCCATAGAGATTCTATGGTACTGTTGGGTTCATTTAAGATTTTTAATTCATTTGATTCTATACTTTCACATATAGTGCCACTCCCCCACCAGCACGACCTGTTCTGTCCTTCCGATATATTTTGTACCCTGATATTACTGTGTCCCATTGATTATCCTCATTCCACCAAGTGTCTGTGATGTCTATTATATCAATATCCTCATTTAGTACTAGGCACTCTAGTTCACCCATCTTATTATTTAGACTTCTAGCATTGGTATATAAGCAGTTTAAAAACTTGTCACTTTTTAGCTGTCTGCCATTACATGATGTAATTGAATGGGACTTTTTTCATTTGACTGTTTCTCATCTGATCCTACCTGTGTTTTATCATCTTCCATCCTCTTCTCCTTACTAGGACATAGAGAATCTCCATTAATAGAGCCTTCCCTAAGGGATGTTGCTGTGCAAACCACATGCTCCTCTGCACCTATCAGCTTTCCCCCAGCCCTTAATTTAAAAATTAAGTGCCAGCAATCTGGTTCCATTTTGGTTTAGGTGGAGCCCATCCTTCCTGTATAGGCTCCCCGTTTCCCAAAAGCTTGTCCAGATCATAATAAATCTAAACCTCTCCTCCCTACATCATTGTCTCATCCACGCATTGAGACCCCGCAGTTCTGCCTGTCTAAGTGTCCCTGCATGTGGAACTGGAAGCATTTCAGAGAATGCTACCATGGAGATCCTGGACTTCAATCTCTTACCTAGCAGCCTAAATTTGGCCTCCAGGATCTCTATCCTCTCCTGCCCTATATGTCATTGATACTTACATGTACCATGATCACTGGCTCCTCCCCAGCACTACATACAAGTCTGTCTAGATGTCTCAAGAGATCCGCAACCTTCGCACCAGGCAGGCAAGTCACCATGCGGTTCTCCCAGTCATCGCAAACCCAGCTATCTATATTACACACCATTGGCCTTGTCTTGACTGCACAATATACGCAAGTTCTTACTCTAGTGCTGGCCCAGCCAGAGCCCTGATCAGACGCAAAAACCTCTCATTTGAGTGCAATAATGCTTTTCACTCAAACTGGCTGGCCCAAGAGAGGGTATATGCTAAACACTGAGTGCTGCTAGTACCTGAGCTGCAAATGTGACCATTCCACAATGTGGATGCAGGCCTAAGCCATCAAAGTGCTACTAGTCCTCTAATGCCTTTCCCACAACCCACTTTATGAGGAGACGATTAGAGGATCAGCAGTGACCCAAATACAGAGCCTGTTTTCACACTGGATGGGTTAAGGGCTCTGGGTAGGATTTGGGAGGCGGGGGTCATAGAGTCATAGAATATCAGGGTTGGAAGGGATCTCAGGAGGTCATCTAGTCCAACCCCCTGCTCAAAGCAGGACCAATCCCCAGACAGATTTTTACCCCAGTTCCCTAAATGGCCCCCTCAAGGATTGAACTCACAACCCTGGGTTTAGCAGGTCAATGCTCAAACCACTGAGCTATCCCTCCCCCCCCGTTGAAATGCCCTGATTGTGTCTTGTCCAGGTATCTTCCTTGTGTTCCCAAAATGGGAGTTGCATTGAATGCCAACATTTGGTGCAGGTCATCATTCAGAGTTGGATCCATGCCTTGCCACTGTCTGGAATAAAGGCAATGGACAAATCTGGCACCTGCCAAGCCAGAAGTTGTATACTTTGTTGAGTTGATGGGTTAAGGCCATTTTTACCCATGTTCCCACTACACTGGAAAAGAATTCATAGAGTGGCTCAGATTCAAGTAGTGTTAAGAACCATAGGGTGCACCCCGAGACATCCCTGCTGTACTTGCTCATGCAAGCTGCACCAGTGTGGATGCAGTTACTAGAACACAGCTTTGCAGTTTGGCTAGGCCAATCTGAGTGAACTGTGCTGTAAAGAGAACGCCCTTGTGGGTAGCTCAGTAAAAACATCTTGTTGTTGAATAAGTGGTCAAAAAAAGCAAATTAGCACGAGACGACTTAGACAATTCTCCTGTGATGAAGGGTCTGGGGACATGCCCATAGTTCATATTTGAAGGCAAAAAAAAAAAAAAAAAAAGACCGCTTAGGTGTTTTCAACAAGAGACCTGAATGAAGCTAGATACTGGCAGCCAAGGGGGTCTGTGAAAGGTGGTATCTAGGCTAGGTTACAAGCCCTTTAAAGATAGCTATAACTCGTTATTAAGGGGTCTTTGTCTCCTCAGTGATCCACCTGATCGGGGTCGGTAACCTTTGAGAACTGGTGTGCCAAGTCTTCATTAATTTAAGGTTTCGTGTGTCAGTAAAAGGTTTCGTATGCCAGACCGGCAGTGCAGGTGGCAGATGGAACCCCAGACCGGCACTGGGCTGAGCGGCTCATCCCACTGCCGGTCTGGGGTTCCGTCCACCGGCCCCTACCAGCCAGGGTCCCGGCCGCTGGCCCCACTCAGCTCGCGGCCGGCCCGGGTTCCATCCACCCAGGCTGGCAGCAGGCTGAGCAGGGCCGGCGACCGGAACCCCAGACCAGCAGTGGACTGAGTGGCTCATCCCGCTGCTGGTCTGGGGTTCCGTAATCCCAGCTGGGCAGCAGTGTGTCACTAAAAATCAGCACGCGTGCCGCAGGTTGCCGACCCCTGTGATAGATAAAGCCTGGAGTCCAAATCCAATTATGTGTGCAGACAACTGGAAAAAAATGGATTTGTAAAGCAGGAGCCGCAGCCCTGGATTGGGTGGGCTTGGCAAGACACCTTTGGATGCAGCAAAGGGAGCTGGTATCTAAGCAGCAGCATGATGGTGACAGACTGACCAGAGAAGTCAAAGAGAGGGGGGCTGTTTTCAGGACATGTATTCTGTAGCCCAGTAAGCAGAGATTTCCTTATCTAATTTGGCTTAAGAGAAGTGAAAATCTAAACATTAGTTCAGTTTTACCAGTGGAGTGGCGTTGTCTGCCATTGCCCTCCCAGAGAGAGCTTTAGAAAATTTTAGATATTAGATCTACATAACTGAGCACTTTGAAACCTTGAACTTGACTCTATATTATATGGAAAGCCAACGTAGAGAGTGGTTTGACTATGCTTCATATCTTCCACCTCTAGTTTATGATCAGTGATTCTGTATTTGGTGAGTCTGCCTTAGCTTTGTACATTTTACTCTAGTGAGGTGATCTGCTAGATCCCTGCACAGAACAGGCTAGTGTATTGCTGTTTTTAACATGTTCTTTCCTATGACTAGTATAGTCACGTTCCGGGTGTTGATCTAGCATCTTGAGGTTCTTTCAGGTTAGAGTGAGATTGTTTGCTCCACTGGTTGTGGGGATGACAAGGTAGATGTATAGATGAGTGGACTGTATTTTCATTTGGATTTAGTTTTTGATTCTTTCGTGCTTTGTGGTGCAGGAAGCGTTTGCTGCTTTGATGGAAGAGGCACCAGAAGATAAATATTCTTTTCTGTATGTGGATTAGCAGGCTGCACGTGGGGCTCTGCTCTGCAGAGGTTATTGCTGGAGTTTCTGTGCATGTGGACTATTTGTTTGCAGAACTGCAGTTGTAAGATTCTTGTTGGTGATTTAGCTCAGTCAGTGCAATTGGTTGCTAAAGCTGGCTGCCAGATTTCCATATAACTGAATCGGTTAGTTTACACCATTGAAACATTTTAGCAGTAGGGTTTTTTTTGTGTGTTTTGTTTTTTTGTGAGTTGTATTTCTCTAGCAGTTTCCTTATGGAATAGAAGACCTGCAGAATTTTTCCTTATAACGCTTTGATAGCCTGTCTGAAGCTCCCTGCATTTATTACGAGACCCAGGTTTATATAATTTAGGATGTGTTTAATCTCTATGTCTAATATTTTTACTCTTTATTGGTTGTTTTGGGGCTTTTCCTGAAATCTCATTTTTCTTTGTGACAGGTTGATCTGTAGGGCCAATGTATTGTAGTAGGCATCTAGAAGGTGTACATTTCTTTGGAGACAGGTGAGAGGATGACTAGATCATCAGTCCAGGACAGGCCTGAGGATTGTTCCAGTAGGGCTGATTAATCATTGACATATAGGCAAAGAGGGACAGGATAAAGGTTACATTCCTGTTTTACTCCCTTTTCTTTTTGGAGGCCTCTGCTTGCATATTGTTTACTTTTATCCTTCATTTGATGGAGTGGTACATGGATTTAATGAAGTCCTACATTTTCCCACTATTCCATGTGGTGACGACGCAGGAAAGGAAACAGAACGCCAAGTTTGTTGGTAGCCAGAGAGCTTCAAAAGCCTCAAGCAAAAAGCCTCCCAGGAAAACTTTTCCTGGGGTTTTTATTATCTCCTTACTTTGTTTACAACTCTTCTTAGTGGTTACATTTTTGCGCAAACAGAAGGCAGGCAGTATACATGCACATGAGATTACAAACCCATCTCTTGAGCGCGTGAACACCAGCTGCAAAGATGATGTCAGGCTGCCAATAAGTTTTCCAAACATATACGCTAGAACAAGGTCACTCCTGCCTCATTGCCAAGGGAACAGTTTGCCGTTTTCCTGGGCTTATGATTAGGGAGCAACACATTCCTACAATTCCATTTTGTAGTAATTTGAGATCAGTAAGGTAAAGATGTGGTCAGTGGCTCTTTTCTCAGGGAAGAAGCCAATTTGGCTTTTATGGACTATGGAGATGCCAGTCAGATATTGCACTGTTCTTTTATTGAGGGGTTACACAATGGTTTGCTGATGTTGCTTTTAACCCAGATATTTTTGTAGCTGTTGAGCATAAGGGCATCTCTACTTTTGTATATTGGGGCAATCAATCCATCTTGTGTCCAGATAGGAGGGTTAGCTTAAATAGCTTTACAAAAGTTTTCTGGATGCATTCGGTGCAGTGTTTCAGCACTTTGTTTGAGATGTTATCTGGGACACATGAT
The DNA here is from genome assembly GCF_002925995.2 of Terrapene triunguis. NCBI lineage: Eukaryota > Metazoa > Chordata > Testudines > Emydidae > Terrapene > Terrapene triunguis. The sequence continues at coordinate 14,980,266 of NW_020664598.1, forward strand.
TTACTGGGTGGAGAACTTTCAGAAACTCACTTAATTCCTGCATTGTTATAAGAACATCCAAGTGGGTTGATAGCTTTTATTGAGTCTTCAAGAGTCATTGTTTTTTTGATAATGTTTTGTTCTTCTGTCAGATATCCAAGTTGGATTCCTTTTTAGTGTTCTTTCCATGGTTTTCTATTTTGGATGACTAGTTGTTTCCTTGTTTACTTTAAATTATTTCCACCTTTGCCAGAAGGAATTGGTGTCTATAGTATCTTTGTGCTAATTTTTCCTTTCACATGGTCTGATTTTTTTCCTACTGGAGTACTGGTTTGAGTTCCACAGGGTTTTATGCTCAGCTATACAAAGTTAATGTCACATGTGTCTCTATTTTCAGTTGCAGAGTTCCCTCATTTTTTTCAGCCTCTATCAAGCCATTTTTGTTTCCTTTTCCTTCCCTTTGAGCTGAAATCTCTTTTTGCTAGTTGTATGGCTAGGGATTGTTTTGTTTCTCAGATGAGGATTCTTTAGAAGTCTTTTGTGGCTGTTCAGCCATTGTGTTAATTTTAAAAACATTAAATTAAATCTTCAGTGATGGTGGTTTTCAAGGCTCTCATTTTTTTTCAGTCTTGTCCCCAGATATGTTTGTTGAGTAGTGCATAGAGATTTTGTGGTTTTTTGTTATTCACTGGCATTCAGTGTGATTGGTTTAGTTACAGGACCAATTAACTGTGGTCTAATAAGAATTACTGGGGTTTGACTATTGGTACTCATGTCACTGAACTCTAGATCCATTATGGGATAATCAATCACATTATTTATCATTAACTCAGCAAAGGGCAATTTGCCTAGGCAGTCCCCTCCTGTTTTCCCCATTGAGGGTGTATAGACCAAGGCTTTTATGCATATTGAGAAGTTTCTTTTCATTCATGTTGACAATCCCATTGAAGCTGTGCCAGTGTTTTGGTGGGATGCTGTGCTAAGGTGCATCATCTCCAGATATGCCCATTTCCTTTGGTGGGGATAAAGTCTGGTTCTCTGCCTGTACAGGTGTTTACATCTGAACAAAAACACCCCTGTATTCACACCCAACACACTATTGCAATAATCTTGTGCAAAATATACCTTGAGGTATCATTTGAAAGCTAGTAACAGATCAATATTCTTGTATAATGTAAGAAATGGGTGTTAAGATTTATGAACATAAGCTGAAATTATGCTTAGAATGTGTTTACCAAACAAGTCGGCGGTGAGGGGGTGTAAACCTGTTTCTCAAAAACAAAGGACAAGCTGACGACTCCAGCCAGGTGCCCAAGTTGGTTGGCAATCACCCAACAAGTAGCCATTCTTTGGCAACAAAGCGGGGCCGGAACAGATAGATCTGCATTTTAGCAAGCATCAGAGAACCACTTTATCTCCGTCCTCACAGCCTGAATGAACTTTATCTAGGGGTAACCTTCAGGAAAATGCATTTCAAAAAGTGACCGGACTATAAAAGTGAAGGGCAAAAACACCCTATGTTCTCTTCCCCCCAAAGAAGGCGAAGGAACCAGCCCTTTGACTTTGGGGAAGGATTCTGACTTTGGCGGTCAGACATATTGCTGGGAACCTGTGGAAAGGATTTTACCATGAACTAAGTCTATCTTGTTAAGTTTTATCTACTAGAAAGCCTTTTATCTTTATTTCTTTTGTGACCATTTCTGACTAATACTTATACTTGTACTCGTACTCACTTAAAATCTTTGTAATTAAGCAAATTTGTTTTATTTTTTTAATCTAAACTAATCCAGTGCTGTGTTTAAACTGAACTGTTTGGTAACTCCAGTTAAAGTAGCAAACTGTTGCATACGGACCCCTTCCAGGGGCAACAGACCTTTAATAGCTGAACTGCCCAAGAAGGGGCTGAACTGTGCAAAACACACATTTTTGGGAAGATTCAGGACTGGGAGTGTTTTGGGGTTACCCTGTAAGTGGTAACCAAGGCTGGTGGAAGCCAGAGCATGGCTGTATGTTGCTGACAGGCTGCTGGGCTCAGAGCAGCTAGGCCAGGACTGTAGCTATATACAGACACTCAGGGTGTGACCTGCATACTGCTTGGCTGTTTGTGGGTAGCCCAGGTTGGGATCTACAACAGCAAAACATTGTGAGGCACCCAAGTTTGTGGGGCAGGCAGTGATGACCCCTCACTGATCTGAATTGCACCCCAGAATGTTACAGTCTCTACAGACAAGCTTTCCTGGGCTCGAAAGTTGTTGGTTTCTGACAGGATGTTTGTGAAATCTATAATAATAGGGGGAAGTTGGTAGGTCACATATGTAGGGCAGAAGTAGAGATCAGAATGCAGATTCAGGAGGCCTATGGATATTTTGCCTCACAGGTGAATCTGCCTTTTCTCAATGACTGTGTTGTATTTTGCTCATTCTTCTTTGATCTATACCAGAAAGACCCCTAGAACAAATGTCACTTTTTCTGTTTCCCTATGCCAACTTTGATCCCCATAAGTAAATTGGAAAAGGCTGAGGAAAGTAAGATTTTAATACAAGTGCTAGTCGCAGAGGTGTATGTTAGGAGAACTATGATCACAGTTATATACTGAAGGGCTCCTAGATGTTTACAGACAGCCTTTCTTAGAATTCTATCAAAATTAGCAGGCAATTAGGATGATTTCCCTTCCTTTAATAGAAGGACTCTATATAGTATCTAAATACTTCTGTGTCTCCCTGCAGCAGGTCTGTATACTGATAGAGTCATTCCTGATCGAAAGGACTCCTCTCCAAGGCTTCTACAAACACTTCAGGAGAATACTGTTTTTTGTTGTTGTTGGGGTCTTTTTTGCACCTTTAGAATTGGCCTGATTGCTCCAAGTACCAGGAATATTTTTGAACAGATCAGGGAAGGATACCCTAGACATCTCTCTTTCAGTTTACACAGCCCAAATACTGCACTATATACTCAGCATATTTAATACACTTTTCAGGACTATAGTATAAATAGTCCTAACAAATGCTTAGTGTTTTTGCCTCCCTATTTAGTTATAGTTCTAAGAAACCATTTACATTTAAATAGGAAAATAATAGACTAGAATCTTTCCTCTCTAGCACCCAAACCACCCTTCTCTATAGAGCTTTTTTTTTTTTTTTTTTTTTTTTTTTTTTTTTTAATTTACAGGCCTCTACTCTCTGGCCCCTCACTCTTATAGGGTGGTGGGTAATTGCTTAATTTATGACAGCTGGTCCAGCCCTGCTACCCTGACAATCCCTAGGCTTAGGGCATACAGCTGTGGCTTTTGCTCTGCTCAAGGAGAGGAGAGTGTAAGTGTGTTATGTCCTTCCTACCAATTCTTGAAGAAGGTCTATACACCTCAACACCAAGAAGAAGCTGGGCTATTGATTAATTTAAAAGAGATTTTCTTCCCCAAATATGTGAGGGTTTCTGGTTACAATGAAGAAAAACATAACATTTCTTTAGCATATTGATATCATATGATGTTGTTCTAGTGGGGTCAAGAGGCTGTAGTTATATTACCCCAGCTGATTGGTGTTATTTTGTGGTATAACTAGAATCTGGGCCTGAACCAAGCCACTAGATTCAAACACCACTGAACTCTGTGGTGGGGAGGGATTCTGAATTTGTTTTGTAAATGCTTTCATGATTTATAATGACTGGAGGAAATCCCAGATCTGAAAACCCCTGAATTTTGAAGTGGACCCTAATTTTGTAGTTTAGACCCATCCCAGGATTTAACACAATAAATCACTCCCAAACTGCAGCCTGTAGCCATAGCACAAGTTGCTAGCATAGACAGGATGGTCTAGCAGACAGGATAGTTATCTAGCATTCACAATACTTAAGTTCAATTCTTGGCTCAGCCACAGACTTCCTGGGTCACCTTGAGGAAGTCTCTTAATCTACCCTGAGTCTCAGTCCCATATCCCTACCTCAGAGGGGAGTTTTGAGGATAAACTCCATTAATGATTGTGAGGTGATGAGGGGCAATCTAAGTACCCAGACAAATAGCATGTTTAAGGGGAGAGTAGGTGAAACTCCTTCTTGGGTGCTCTCATGTTAACTGTGGTAGCATAGCCAATGTCCATGGAGAAGGAAAATCAGCAGAATTCTTTTTCCAATGCTGTGCTCCTTCTCCAGGTATTAAGTTAAAACACATGGTTTGTGCTTTTTCCCTCCTGCAGTTGGAGAGGTAAACTGGTTTCTTTCTTTCACTTGATAATCTCTGTTTTCATTCCTCATTTGTGCACCCATTGTTACTGCTACCTTTTCGGTCTCTACCTGCCTTCTGCTGAATGGGATGTGGCCCTTCATTGCACACCTATTAGACTGTTTGGCCAAAAGTACTTAAAATTTGGCCAGCCCTTCAATAAGGTATAATTGCACTACATGCATTCCAAGCTGCAATCAAACCTCAGGTACTTAAAGACATTAGTAACATCTATAAAAATCATGCTGACACATTGATGTCCTAATACTTGGGGGAATATTCTTCTGGGGTGACATGCACTTCACTCATTTAGATATTAAGGTGCTAGGCACCTTAGCAACACTCAAGATAGATATAGCCAACGTTGCTGGCTAAACCAACCTCAACCACTTCAAAACCCAGATTCAGAGCTCTGGCTTGTAGCACATTGCCCCACAGCTGCTACTCTAGCCTGCAATACAGATAGCCTCTACTTTTCTGTACCACTTCTACAGGGTGTCAGAGCCAGTGGATCTGCATAGTTGCACATCTCATAATTGACCCCCTCCACACATGCACAGCTCACTGCCAGTGTTACCATCCATGCTAATCTGGGGCAGGGTGTAATGGAAGCCCCCATTCTGTTAGGCAGAGTACAGTGGCTTCCTTGTGCAGCCTCTGTGACAGTGGCTCCCCAAGCAGCCCAGCAACAGAGCTTAAATGACATAGACTATTTTGCCCTGAATGTCACCCTTGCTGCCCATATTTAACACCTATTAGTGCTAACCGCAATTACTGACCACAGCCACATGGAGAGAAATATCTGTTTCCCTTGAGCCTAGAAGCAGAGAAATTGCTGTTGTGCTTAGAACTGAAAAGCAAATTTGACAAACATAACTAGATCTCATAGTTGCATTGCACAACACCTGTGTCCTGTAAATTCATCAAGCCTGCATGGTGGGTAGTTTATGCAGTGCATGGCTGCTTTACAAGATTTGTAGCTTCTATCAGCTAAAAACCAACATCACACACACATCATTCTTTCAAAGACAAAATGAAAGAAGTGGGATTTAATCCCCAGGCCCTCAACTTGTTCCCTATTAGGTGATGAAACTGGCAAGCAAACTTAAGACATATGCACACACAAATATTCTTGATGGATATATTAAATGAGAAGATGGAAGGAAAACTCAATGGGCCCCCTCTTACTGTAGAAACAGCTTCTGTCAAAACATCAGAGTTAAAATAAAAACAAAAAGGTTCACCTCTGACATCAGCTGTAATGTACTAGAAGGCTAAAGGATGGAGAAAGGCTGTTTGTTCAGTGTTCAACTTATCCTATTTTAAGGGTTAATTCAAAGCCCATTGAAGTCAATGACACTCTTTCCATTGACTTTGATGGGCGTTGGATCAAGCCTTTAGTCTCCTACCTCCCTAAAGCAAGCTATTTTAAAATCTGTGTATAGGTAACCAGAACGTGGTACAGTTGCTTTGCTGAAATCTATATAAAGCTTTGTGTTTTCCCCTGAAAGAGTTTTCAAACTCATTAAACAGCTTTATACAGTATTGCAGGAATGTTGCTGATACCTTTATAACGAGAAATGCTGCCCTAAGGGATACCTCTTGAAATCCTCATGCGCAGATTTCTACAAGGCCAATGCAGCCATTTGGTGGCTTAATCCCCATAGAGATGTAAGCAGCCCAGAATGAGCTTTTTGTTAAAATATACAATGCTTCAAATTGAATGAGGCCTAGATAGCCTGCATGTTTATTCCGTCAAAAAGCAGGTCCCTCCACTTCTTCTTTTAGCTCAAGCACATTTTTATAGGCTCCGATGCTCCCTCTACAATTTCAGAGTAATACCAAATATAGTAACATAATTCAAGTAGTAATGAACACTGTGAATTGTGCATTAGGATTCAGTGCAAGCTGTTTAGAACAGATTTATTGGCCAAATCCTGTTTAGTCTGTTTTAGCTGATGTCCATTTTAAGTGGCCAGAGAGAAAGAAGCAAATGTGTGCTGGGCAGGAAGGAGAAAAAGCAGGGAAAGAGTCCAGAAAACAATTTTCAGTAAGGCTTAACCAACAGCACAAGCCCTGGTCTCAATGGATTTGCTTTAGAAACTAGAATTGCCTGGATTTTGCTGAATGTACACATCCATTTTAAGTGGGCCGCATTGTATTTATATTTAAATACCATAGCCTGATTATGTTTTAATGTATGCATTTAAGATGTGTGCTGTCAAATTATCACTGGCTTTTAATACTTTCTGATGTTTACACTGTAGGGCCATGGTAGATGGCATGATGGACTAGTGAATTAGCTTTTTAATTGTCAGCAAGTAGGTTCAAATATTAGGTTGGGTCATCACCTAAATGAATTTTATAGTCTTCTCCTTGTGAATATTGCAGATCGGGACTGAGGTATATTGACAGGATTGCTGGAGGGAATAAAAGGGGTACTGCAGCTGTGGGCTGAGGAAAGTTGGCAAAAATCCTTGTAAAAACTTGCATAGTATCTGCAGTATTGGTATTTAGTAGCCACTGTTATTAGCTCCTAAATCGCTTTCAAGATTAAAAAGAAAAAGCTACAGCAATATAATACATTCTAGCTCCTTCCCAGAGGGTTCAGACATAACATTCTATAGGTCAGTTCTGTATTAGCTTCTTTCTCAAGAGTTCTTAAAAAAAAAAAAGGAAGAAAAAAAAAAGTTAAACCAAACAACATCAGAAGCCATTGGGCTTCCAAACATAATGGCATTTAAGGTTCATGGTTAGGTCAGGTATTTTGTTTGTCTTGAACTCCTTTCAAACTAGTGACCCCTGTAGTCTTGAACGCCATCATTTTAATAGGTCCAGCTTTTGTGTGATATCACAAGCTTGGCCATTAGTGATGGAACACAGCTTGGGGAATTTCCGCCTTTTGTTTATTTATTTGGATTTAAATAAAATAACAGAAAAGAATGCCTATTCTGAGCTGTAGGCACCAATATTACCAGACCAAAATAACAACACATTTCCCTTCACACTGCCTCTTATACACAAACCACCAGCCAGCGATACATATTACAAATAGAAATGCCCCAAAACAAAAACTCACCCTTCATGACTTCAGTCCTTTGCACATGCCTGTTCAAATGGATGGACTTTGTAGCAGCAAGGTCAGCCTAGGAAAGATGTTCCTGTAGCTAAAACACTGGACTGAGCCTCAGGAGAACTGGGCATGATCTCCAGTTCTGCCACAGATATCCTATGTGATCTTGGGCCAGGCACTTAACCTCGCTGTACCTCAGTTCCTGAACTGTAAAATGGGAAGAAAAATGCTGCCTTTCTCCCATCATTTTTTTCTTCTCTATTTACATTTTAAGCTTTAGGAGGCAGATTATTTAGATTAGCTGCTCTCACGCCTTATGACACATAAGGCAATACAGTTTTTCCATCTCCATCTGTTTAGTGGCATGTTTCTTGCTTCTTTATAGTCTGTTTCCATGACATCAACACCTTTCTCAATGGTCCTCTGTTGTCCTCCTCTTTTCTGTTTTCCACCAAGCATTAGCCAGATAATGGCTTGTCTGGGCATATGTTTTGTCTGGGTTGTGGTTTTTTTTTTATATATCCATACAACATGCCCAAACCACTTCAGCCTTCTTTCTCAAATCATTTTCTCCACAGTCTGTTGGCCATTCCTTTGTAACACATCAGCACTAGTTACTTTATCTCTGCAGCAGACTTTGAGTATTCTCTGCAAGTATCTCTGATTTAATGTGCTAAGTTTCCTGTTGTGAGTATATAACAATATGGTATATAACAATATGGTATCATGATGACATTGTATAACTTTATCTTATTTCTTTTGTGAATCTATTTTTTTCCAACTATTTGCCAATCTCAAAAAAGTGCCATTTGCCTTCTGAATTCTTGATTCCATCTCATTATGTAGTTGGTCATCACTACTGGTTGTGCTACCAAGATATACAAACTCATTAACTATGCTGTATTCTTTATGAACAATCACATATGTACCTTAATTGATGACTCCTTTTTCAATGATCATGACTTCCATTTTCTTTTGGCTGAGTTTTAATCCTATTTTGGCAGCCTCACATTTGACATTGATAGTGGTTTTTTCATGGCATCATGATCTGTGTCACAGAACAATGTCATCTGCAAAGTCCAAGATCTTGAAGTTTTCCTCTACTCCACAAAATTCCTGTATCTTCCTTTGATGTTATTCTTCACATCACATAATTTATCACAATGCAGAAAAGAAGTGGGAGGTGATAAAATGCAACCCTGTCACATTCCAGTGATGATTTCAAACCGACCAATCTCTCCACTTTCTGTCTTTACACAGCATTTTGAACCTTCATACAGTATATTGACCAGTGACACTATCTTTCTAGGAAGCCCATATTCTTGCAAGATCTCCCATAGTGATTTTCTGAGAATGCCGCCAAAAGAGTGATGAAATCTATGAAATTCAAGACTAATGTTCTCTGGTAAGCAAGCCCTTTCTCAAAAAATCATTTCAGGGCAAAGATAAATAATAAATAAATTAATGGAGATATCCCATCTCCTAGAACTGGAAGGGACCTTGAAAGGTCATCGAGTCCAGCCCCCTGCCTTCACTAGCAGGACCAAGTACTGATTTTGCCCCAGATCCCTAAGTGGCCCCCTCAAGGATTGAACTCACAACCGTGGGTTTAGCAGGCCAATGCTCAAACCACTGAGCTATCCCTCTACACATGCTCTTTTTGATCTAAAGCCAGCTTTCACTTTACACAGTTTTCATCTATGACCCATTTGATTCTGTTCAACAGTATACTGCAGAATATTTGTCCAGGTACTGAAAGTATTGTCATTCCTTGCCAGTTACCACATGCCAGTTGGTTGCCTTTCTTCAGTAATTTATAGATCACACCTTTCTTCCAATCCTCTGAGCAGAGTTCTTTCTCCTAAACTATATTATAAAGCTTATGTGGTTCATATACTACCACATCCTCACCAGGTTTATGCATTTCAGCAATGATCTCATCTTGACCAGGGTGCTTTGCCGATTTTTAGGTTTTTCTTTCCTCCATCTCCATGTGTTTGGCTGCATGGACTATTCTTTCCTTGATCCTCTTGGTTCAAGTGAAGTTGTGGCAGCTTCCCAGCAAGCATCTGTAAAGTGTACCCATTGTTCCTCTATCATCATTCATTACCCATCGCTCTTGAAATCTGTTTGAGAGCTAGATTTTAAAATCCCTCCAGAATCCCAGTTGAGGCCGTTTCTTCACATCAAATACCATCTCTCTTTTCTTGTTAGCTTACCTTTTTACCTTTAGTCTAACTGTTCCAGCGGAAAGATAGTGGTCTTTTGCTATATCACCACTTGTAAAAGATCATGTATGGCAATGTACTCCAATTGTTTCTCAGTAATTCCATTATTTAACTTCCATGTTAGTCTGTGTTTCTTGGGAAGAGTATCCCCTGATACCAGTGATTTCCCTACACCCCCTCCTGAATTTTCCCAACACCCCCCCCCCAGTTTTGTGAACTGCCGCTGCACATTGAGTGGATGTTTTCAGAGAACTATCCACAATGATTCCAAGATCTTTTTCTTGAGTGTTAACAGCTAATTCAGACTCCATCATTTTGTATGTATAGCTGAGATTGTTTTCCAATGTGCATTACTTTGCATTTATCAACATTGAATTTCATCTGCCATTTTGTTGCCCAGTCACACAGTTTTGTGAGATCCCTTTGTAACTCTTCGCAGTCTGCCTGGGACTTAACTATCTTGAATAGTTTTGTATCATCTGCAAATTTTACCACCTCACTGTTTACCCATTTTTCCAAATCATTTATGAATATGTTGAACAGTAATGGTCCCAGTACTGACCCCTCAGGGATACCACTATTTATCTCTCTCCATTCTGAAAACTGATAATTTATTCCTACCCTTTGTTTCCCATCTTTTAACCAGTTACTGATCCATGAGAGGACTTCCCTCTTATCCTATGAGGGCTTACTTTTCAAAAGTCAATTTAAATTAAATACTTTTTTTTTAATTATATTTTTTTAGAAATCTAGACCTTTTGTGTGTTTTGGTGTAACTTGCATTATCCTTATGTTAAATTTGCATTATCCTAACAAAACATTTACTTTATTCATATCTCTTTTATATGTTGCAGGTCAAAGTGAAAATGAAAAAAGACAAAAAACAATACAAAATTTTTTCCACTCAAAGGCCTCAAAAACTAACCAAGGTGAAGAACACATCAAGAACCAAGAATATATCAACATGTCATCTGAAGGTTCAAGTGGTATATCTACATCCGACCAGCTCGAAGCACAAATACAGCTACCTACTGAAGAAACAGTGTCTCCAAAACCTAAAGGCAGTTCCCGATGTTTGTCGGTCAAAGTGTTCCCATTTATTGAAGTTACAAAAGATGGCTACTGGTGCACCTCTTGCAAAAAAGCTTACGAAGAAGGAAAGCTTCTCAATGCTATAATTGGTAAAAGTGGAGGAGCTTCGTTTGTCAAACCGATCAGCAAAGCCAATGCTGTCAAACTACGTGAAAAGGCTGCAAAACACCAGGCCTCTGGAGTGTATCAACATGCAGAAAGCCTTATAAGCCCACTTTCAAAGCCAATTTTAGAAGTATTTAATGAGGCTGTTAAGAATGCTGGAGACACAACACAGTTCATGCGAACAAATATGGCTGTGGCATCCTACTTTCTATTTAAGCAAGAGATACCACACACTACAAACTGGAGGCCAATGTTAAGTGCATTGTCACTTGTTCATCCTGAAGTTGAACACTGGTTCCGAACAAGACCAGCAAATGCTCACTATTTTTCTGCAAGAAACTCAACTGACTGGCTAGAAGCATGCACTGCAACAGTGAAAGACTCAACAGTTGAAAAAGTGAAGAACTCTCTCACCACATTCAAAAAATTTGCATACATGGCTGATGAATGCACCGATGCAAATTGGTATCAAGTATTAAGTCATTGTGTATGTTATCTTGATGTTAGGGATAGGCCAGTAGATGGATTTCTAGATGTTCAAGTTATAGAAGACACATCGGCTGCATCTGTGACAACCCACATCTTAGAAGAGTTAAATGCTTGTCAATTGGACCCCAAACAGATGGCTGCTTGTGCATTTGATGGAGCTGCAAACTTCTCTGGAAGACATGGTGGAGTACAAGCTTTGCTCAGAGAAAAGTGTAACCCTAATCTCTCCTATACACACTGCAGAGACCATCTACTCCAACTAGCACTAGTACGAGCTGCAGAATCTTCAAAAGACATTAAAAAAGCTATAAATTTAATGTCTTCATTATATTCTTTTTTCAGCAAGAGTCCAAAAAGACTGAATATCTTGGAAAATATAGAAGATATACTGGGACTGAAGTTCAAATTAGTCCAACCTGGGAAAACCCGCTGGCTTTCTCATGAGCAATCCTTGGCTGTTGTCTTAAAATTACTCCAGCCGTTATTTCTGGCTTTGGAAAGTATCTACCAAGATTAGATGGATCTAAGTAGTGAGGCTGGTGGATTACTTTTGCTACTACGTTCAGAGAAGACTATTGCCATTCTCTCTCTCATAAGTCAACTGTTGAAACCACTTGGATCATTAAACAATGCCACCCAGGCATCTGCTACAACAGTAGTAGATCTTTGTCCAGCAATAGAAGCTACATTTGGATCAATCAGAGATCTATCCATTGAAAAAGTACTGGAAGAAGCAAAGACTTCAGTCCAGAAGTTGACTAATGAAGGCATTTATATTGAATCCTTAAGTGAAGAAGACAAGAAGTGTTTGTTAAGACAACTGAAAAAGTACACAGACTTGATTCTTTAAAATCTACAACAGCAACTTCTAGATTCTACTCAACCTCTACGTAGGTTTTACAGATGCCTGTCCTATAAAACACCAACAGTTGAGTGCAGTGAGGCACTACCAGCAATGGGGCTGCCATGTGATTAGGACAGAATAGAGAATTTGAACACAGAGTGGAATATCATACATCTTTTGCTTGCTCAGCATGTTCACTGGTAGGTATGTAACATTGAATGATAGTTACTTTAGCATGATTTGTAACAAAATGTGCTCTTATAATTTGTGAGTCAAATGTTCATCCATTTGAACTCACTTGTTGTCAGCTAAGTGATTTCAGAGGGCCGTGATCTCTTTCAAGTGGACTAATTGAGACACTCTTGTATCTGGGTTTTTTCCATAACAATATCTTTTTTACACAGACAGAAAGTTAGCCTGACTCTCAGCTGTAGATCCATGGCCCCTCATTCAATATATTCAGAGCAGCTCATACCATGTTTGAGGTTACCTCATCTGCCTCCTGAGGGACATGTCTGGTAGCTGAGGATGCCCCAGGACTTTGGGGCAGGGATAGTAGCTAACTATGTGTTTGTAAGTTGTGAACATAATAGATCTTGATTGGGGGCCATAAATATTATTATTAATAATATTTTGTACCAAAGATGCCTCTCCCAGAAGTCATTTTGAGGCATGGCCACTTCCTTCTCTTATTCCACCAATACAGATAATATCATTGAATTGTGCCACACTAAAATATTTTGAGCATTTTCCATTTTCAGGTGATAGTTTCTAATTTTGGTCCAGCAGTAGAATTATCTGATCATCTGCTAATAAAGGCCAGTCCATGGGAATAATCTGTGACAGCATCAAAATAAAATAAAAATGCAAGAACACAGGAGGAAAAAATCTATTCGACAAGGAGCCAATTTATGATAAAACCACAAGTGCTTGCATGGGGGAAATAAGAGCAAATAATTCTTTAGTGGGGATGTTTTTTCTCTTTTATTTTTTATAAGCATGCTTTACACACAAAAAAAGTGTCTCTATCATAGAGCAGTGGAGCTTTTGTGGAATAGACAGAGAATAACAGAAGCTGTTTATTTTTTCCATTTTATAGGAGAGAGATCATTGATCATTACCTGTTAGGTTCACACCCTCTGGGGCACCTGGCATTGGCCACTGTTGGCAGACAGGATACTGTGCTGGATGGACCTTTGGTCTGACCCAGTATGGCCGTTCTTATGTTCTTATGAAACTGACTAGAAGGCATTCACTGTGAAGCTTATGAAAGTTATAAAATATTTGTCCCTGTAAAAGTTATGGGCCCAATTTTCTCCTATGTTCCACGGGCACAGAAAGGGCATGAAGCCAGTATATCCATCTAGCTGGGGATTTCCCTGTTGTGGGGGGATTCTCTCACTTACTGGTCTTCCAGACAAGGTGGGGGAGGTGTTGGAACCATGGCTGGGAGGAAAATAGAATGGCCAGAACCCCATTGCATTCCAACAATCCCCATTTGGCATACTAACTACTTGAGGTCATAGCCAATTAGCATAGGGACAGGAACTGGACCTGTATAAATGAGGTTCCTAAATTAGGAAGCCACCAATGGCTTTTTCATGTTCCCTCATCTGAGCACAGTGCCTATTGGCTGCATCTGAGAATCTGAGGCAATATGAAACACATTCATTTGGACTTGAAATTAAGGGGAAAGAGGCTTGAAGCTAGAATTAAAGTTGCATCATTTTCTCTCCTAGGTATCAGGGAAGAAGCAGTAACAGTAGTGACAAGTCATATCATGTAAATAGATTCAAAAGCAATTTTCAGGGGCTGAAGGAGGGGGAAAGGGATTATTATCAAAGATTAATCACAAATACGTGTTATTTGTGGCAGCTTCCCAGCAAACATCTCTAAAGTGTACCCAGTGTTATGTTGCCACTGATTTGGGTTCAGAATTATATATATATATATATATATATAAAATAAACAAATCTTAAGCTGAAAACTGTAATATGATTCTCAGAACATCCTCTGATGTTAGATACAAGCTGAAAAATAATCTTCACTTGTAAATCCATGTCACTAAGTTTATCGAAAATGTGCACTGAAATAAGAATGCTCGGAGTTAAAATAAGACTCAGAAAAGGCAAACAAACAAATAAATAGAGGCTATTTCTCTACACCTTTCTTTCTATCTTCAAGTATTCACAAAAGTATTCTTTAAATTGTCAAACTTGGCTATCCCTTGACAGGGTTGTACCTAACTAAATTTGAACAGTGGAGAAAAATTCAGTTATTTTACTACTTTCTCATATCCAGTGAATAATTTAAATTAGGGAAAGTCAATAAAGAAATGCCACCAAAAGAAAGTTGACAAGGAGATGAAATTCATTTCCATGTTACTTTTGTTTCAGTCTATCTTTCTCAAACCTCTGTCTCCTTGAATTTGCAGAGTTCCATAAGTGGGATAGAGAAGGGTTATCTAGATTTTTTTAACCCAACTCAACTCTTTGCATGTGTTTGTGTGTATACCACAGAGAAACTTACTGATGCAGTGGTATACTCCAACCACTGTCTCCATATATATGAGTGCCAAGGAAAAGCAGAAATTTGGAAGCCATTCCTATCTCACTGCAGGTCATGCAAGATCGTGTGTGTGTGTATGTGTGGGGGTTGTATCTGTTCTTTGCTTTTAATTTTGTTAATGTAGGGCCAGATCCAATGTCTACTGAAGCCAGTGAGAGTATTCCCATTGACTTCAGTGGGCAGTGGATTAGTCTCTTTGTGATGACAAAGGGTATTAGGTGAAAGGCCTTGTAGATGGAAGTCCTCTATCCCCAGAATAAATCGAGAATGGGCAGTGCAAACCTCTCAGCATTTTTGTACCATGACCTGGCAGTGCCACCTCATGAGTAGTTTAGTTTCCATTCCCATTTGATGTTTGGACTCTCTGCTAAGAATACCTGGACATTTTAGCAATTCAAGCTGGCGTGCATGAGATGGCCTACAGTTGGCATTTAGTGCACGGCAAGATGGAGTGTAGATCTACAAAGTGTAGTAGATCAAAATGCACTATGGAACTTTTAGTATGTGGTAGCAGGTTCCATACAGACAGTTAGTATATGGCACACTAGTGCAAGCTAGATTTTCACCCCACTTACCTTGCACTAAGAGCTTGTCTTCATGAACATTTAGACTGCAGCAAGTTGGAGGGTGAATTTACCCTGCACTAGCCTGCTGCAGACTAACTGTCCATGTGGCCCATGCTGAAGCATGTTAACACTATGCTAGTTTACTTTGATCTGGTTTTCTATGAAAAAGGTCTAGATCAAAGCAAACTAATGAACTGTTCATGCATGTCAGCAGGGTTCATGTGAACAGCTAGCACGTGGCAGGCTTATGTGGGGTAGAGTCACACCCCAGCTTGCCACAGACTTACTGTGTAGACAAGCCCTTAATGCGATATATGTGAGCCCACTAAAGTGAACAACAAAATAAGCCAGCATATTCGAGAACATGCACAGAATAGAAAAAAAATAGAGATCATGATTGGAAATCCATTTTAAGCTATGGGAAAACAAACAATTAAGCATGCATTAGCTAACTCTAAGAGTTTACTTATGAATGCCATGGTGTCAAATTGAGCTGGCTCATGGCAGCAAAACAAGCCACTTTTCCCTATTGCCTTTATCCTGTGCTCCAGAATCTAAGCTCTCATTTAAAAATCTTTAGCATTTATCGTTGATTAGCTAATGTTCAAAATGCTAACTGGATGTAAACTCATGCAACTGTGTCTGTCTGAGCCTGCAGGCAGCCTAAAACAATGGCTTTGAGAGACGTAAGAACTGCTCTAGTTGATCCCCGTAGCATATTGACTCTGGCCGAGATTTTAAAAAATGACAAATGATCTTTGGGTGTCAAAGCTGCCACTTTAAAGAGACCTGATTTTTGCCCACTTTCTAAAAATCAGTCCCCTTTTAAAGTGTATCAAGTTGGGTGCCCAAAAAAGTCCTGGACCTAAAATCACCCTAGTCACTTTAGAAAATCTTGGCCTACGAAGCATAATGATGACAAGTGAAATATCAACACGTCTAACTCTTTCACTGTGTCACACAGATAATCGTTTTATAAAGACCTGCACAATCTCATTTTGGTGTAGTTATGTCTGGATGAAGTTTAGGCTGCGGGCAGAGCTCAGGAGTACCATCACATCTGTTTTATCCCAGTGGATCTCCTGCATATGACCTACTTTTTCTCCCTCAGAACCATTAAGATGACCCCAGAGATTACATGTCACCTCTGACCTGACTGTCTCTTTCTTTACTTATTTTAACAAATAACCTATTGTGTTGATGTTGTTTGATGTGCAGCCAGCATGCTCCAATTTTGCAGAGGCGTCCCTTTATCAACATCTTGCAAGTCAGTTGTTTTCATTTGCCATGCTCCCAGTCCACATTTAGGCAATGCGGGCTATAAAGCTACCCAGGATGGATTATATACAAGTAACAAGTACATAAATCTCACCATAAACCCTTCTGCATGCATCCTACATCTTTACTGCCTGCCAGTTCCAAATCACTATTGCATCAGAAGCAATTTTCAATCTAACTAGCTTCCTAGTAATTGTCCTACTCTGTTTATGCTTATAATTACAACAGTTAGAGATGGAAAAGGCAGTAGGTGAAAATACTTCTAGTTGAAATTAAGATTCTCTAACTACATCATTTAAACTAGTGAATAAAAAAAGCCTTTTGAACCCACAGTTGTAATAGAAATGAGCCTCTTGGAATTAGTCATAACTGGACTTGGCAGCCAGTTTGTGCTAACAGAATACAATTAGCTGCTGCAATTGAAAAACAGGTTTTTGCAGGAATTATTACTTGAGTTTGTCGTCTGTCTAATTAACACTATTAACTCTTCTGGCTGTTTGCACATGCTGATTCATTTCTTCAGACTACTATCATTTCACCTGGGCAATAGGTAAAAACCAAGAGAGACGGTCTAATAATGGGTGAATGGCTAACAATTATAAGCTTGACTGTGGAGTTAGTAGGAGCACGGAGTAAGAAGCAGCATGTAGTTGTGCTGCCACAGGGGTGAATGAAGGACCAAATTGTGATTCAGTCTCTTGCTCCAAGGGAAAGTCTTCTGTACCAGCCCTGTCCATGGTGCCGATTACTTTCTCCTCTGCTCCAGCTCAGAAGCTCTGTAGGCATATTGGGTGGGGAGACTCAGAATGGGTGTAGTCACCCCATGGAAATTACCAATTTCCCCATCCCATGCACCATTACTCACCATAATGTAGCACATGTAGGGGGACTAGGATGGATGCAGGGGGACTAGGATGGATGCATCTTTTGCCCTCCTACTGCCCTACACAATGCATAAGGCAAGCCACAGTCTTGCCCTATGTAAACATAAAGATAAGGCACTCTTATTACCCATGTTTTGTTGGGGAATTTAAGTCTGGGTAATACATCACCAGCAACAATCCAACTAGAACATGCCTTAGATAATGCCTGGAGTCGAATTAGAATCAGTATTTAAGCCTTCCCCTTTTCATTTATTCACTTTAGTTATGTCCTGGTGTGTACCAGTAAGTTACAAGAAAATCTGGGCACAGATAACTTGCAATTTTGAAATCTTTCCCAATCAAGACAAGGATAACAATGGCTTCAATTTTTGTGCTGGGTCTGCTAGCACTCAGCTTTATTGCTTTGTAGTATACTCCCAGTCAATGACATTTAGGTTGATTAAAAGCCTCAGCTAACCAATCAAAATTGCTGTTTTTTGCAGTGTTTATTACAAAGCAATGAAGATTGTTGATTATATATCAAAGAGGATGTGTGGCTGCTCCTGGTGTTCCACGTGACACAGGTGGCCAAAAGTGCCTGTTGCCTCGGTGATCCTCGGGATCACAGCAGTGTGGTAGTATCTGTCTGCATGGGGATCATAGCAGACCATTAGGAAGTTACAGCTGGCACAGTGTGCAGTGGCCTAACTACATGACAAAGGGGCCAGAGGTTGTTCGAGCTTTCTAATTTCCTCTGGGTGGGAATTTTGACCCAATTGTTCTGCCCATTTGGCCCCTGATAAAAGGGAAGCAAACTGATCCAGAAAGGAATGCATCCCTGCATGCCTGGGCTGCTGCAGATGTGTTCCTGTTTGTGTCTGTGGAGAGAACAGCAGAGTCACCTTTGACTGTTTTTGGCTAAAGATGGGGGCAGGGGAGAAAAGAGGAATGGAGCAGTAGTCGTGCTATTCGCACCGAGCATGCTGCATGCCTGCAAATCTCTTTTCCTGGTGGGATATGTGAATGCTTATTGCACTCAAGTTTTTCTAGGTAAAACAAGGGCTGCCTCTCCCCTTCAATCCCCACCCAACCCTGCTGACCAGTGGGAAGAAGAGATGCAGAAGGAGCGCCTCATCTGGGGTGCAGCAAAGCCAATGCGCTGTTGCTAGGAGCTTGGAGCACCAACACGGAGATGTGGGAGATTTTACTTGGGTGGCGGAATGGGGAGGAGGAAAAGGGCTAGTAGTGGTGGAATCCATGTTCCTTACTCATCCCTATCAGCTCTGTAGATTCCAAAGGTGAGCGTCTGTGCCCTTGAGATGTGCAGCATAGTACTCTTTGTACCTTCTCAATTCCATGCTATTCCACAGCCCCCAGAATCATTTTGATAACCCTGGGGACCTGTCTACATTATGGCAACCTGTCTACATTGTCCTATGGATAGCAGCACTAAGCAAAATCTCCACAGCATTGCATGCTGCAGCCCAACCCCCAACATGCCCCCTCACACCCAAACCCACTCAGAGCATGGCCTCTATACCAGGGCTTAGCAGATGGTCCTTGGAAAGGAGCCTGCAGTTGTTTTCCTCAATTTCTGTACTGGGGATCCTTCCCTAGCCAGATCCAGGGCTTTTAGAACCCATTTACACTACTCTGGCCTCTTTATCTAGTGTAAAGGGACTGGAGCAGGGTGAGAATCTCACCCTAGGAACCCACCATTACCAGCTCAGAATGTGGGTGCATTTTTGTGCCTTTGTTATAGCGGAGGGTTCCACTACAATCTGGCTTGGTACAGATACATTTCCTATATGAGCTAAACCCTGCGGTCCTTATTCAATGCAGCTGTAGTGGGAGTTAGCCTGAATGAAGACTGAATACAAACTAAATAAGGAACCCAGGATTTGGCCCATCCTATGGATTTATTCATAGATATATTGCATTAACATGCACACATAGACATAAGCCCAGTGAGATTTGGAGTGCATAAGTGAGAATAAATTCTATTTATCCCTGCTAGTAAAAGTTGCTCTGAAACCCTTCTGACCTCCTCAAGAGAGCTCCACGTTTATTCAAAAGGGAGAGGAAAGAAAACAAAAGACCCAGCAAAAATCTATCATAAAGCATCTTTTCCCCCCCTCCGGGTGCAAAAAGAAAGGACAATAAGACAGATAATATCTCTGATGGGGTAGGCTGCTGAATGAGAAGACAGCTCACCGAGTCATTCATCTGTGGGGGCAAGCTGTTGGGCATGGTGTCAGACAAAATAAATCAATATATCCCTGTTTTACTCAGGCATGGCTATATTGTGAATGATACAGCCCATCACAGTGCTTTTTGCTGATCCTTTCATCCTTGAATTTGTACTAGCAGCACGTGACAAGAAACTGTATGAAAGATGAGAGTGATGTCGTATATTCAAAAGCCAAGGTCAAGTATCTGATGAACTTTGGCTCCCCAAATGGCACCCGTGTGACTAATGTAGTGTACTCCCAGGATCCAGTAAGATGGCAGCATGCACAGCAGTGCACATTATCCAGTGATCTTGGTACGGGGAAATGAAGGAAGTTGCAATGAACCATCCTGGCTGGCAATCTGAAATGCATCGAATCAATTTTTTGGGACGCAAGGTGAAATATATATATGGTGGGGTAATATCAATTTGGGGGGGGGGGGAATCAAGCATTGAAATTATTTCCTTGTGTTTATTTTTCATGCCATTGTTATAATAATACTTAGCTATTGTGCAATGCTTTTCACCTGTATATCTCAAAGCATTGAGCAAGGTAAGTATCATTATCCTCATTTTAAATATGAAGCAACTGATTAGATTATGGTAGAACTTTGGGGCAGGGGGAGTTTAAAATAAAACAATTTATTGAACCATTTTGTAGCTGTAGGGCTTTTTAAATGACCTGTTTTGAAATTTATGGCAGTGTCTATCATTCTTTTGGTGCCTCTGTAACTTTAAAATGACTTGCTTGCAACACTTGAAATTTTGAACCTGTAAAGTTCCATAAAATGTCAGGTATAAAGCAAGCTATGTTTTAAAAATCATTATTGGAAACAAAGTTATTAGCATTCTTTGTCACTAGTGCCTTGCTGTTCTTCATTGCAGATGCTAATGCACACAATTTTAAACCTCACGGCCCTGGTTCTTATGTCCAGCCAAGCTGTGCTTGGTGTAGTACCAAGATGGGGGAGAAGCAAAGATTGTTTTCTCTCTTTTATGGCTTCCTAATCCTGGGGCTATGTAGGAGCTGGTTTGGCCCCTGTTACAATTTAGAGCAGTCTTCAGACTACTCTAACGTATCCAGTTGCCCTTGGCTTCAAGCGGCAGTCCCATGGGCTATCTATGGCAGTACTCCTGCCGAATTCTTATACAGTTTTCATCATATTTCCTATGAAGTTACTGAAAACACATTCTGTGGGACTCCTCTTCTAATGGATGCATCATCCAGGGATTGATTGTCAATAGGCTTTGTGCTCATAATCCCCTTAGACACTTTTGACAACCACACCCACAGTTTAGAGTGTTTTTTTTAAAAGTGCACATGGATTTCAGATCAGGTGGCTGCCCGTCAAATTTCCTTTCTAAGGTTCATGTGCTCCCCTATCCTTCAGTGTCACAGAGCAGAGAAGGATGACCTTGAAAGGGTAAACTGTGCAGGGAAAATATGTACCTACACAGTGTTTTCCTTTCCTACTGTGTAACCTCCCATCAGCCTCTCTTCAGCACTGTTGATCTAGAGCTGCTCTTGAGCCAAAGGGATGACATGACCTGCCAGAGTGGGGTGGAGTCAGGGAACATTGGCTACACGTGGCATGTTCCCTTTAGAAAATGTTGCAACTCCAACTGAAGGATCCTTTATGGCACCTGTGGGAGAAGGAACTTATAGCAGTGCAACAAAAAAGCCAGCTGTGTTCGAAGTGCAGAGCTGGATGTGGGAACCACATGGAAGGATAGACGTGGCATAGAGCTATCCTGGGATCTTCTGGTTTGAGACCTCTTATTCCAGGTCCTCAAGACTTTTGTCAGCCTACGCACACCCCAGCTCCATCTGTCCTCTTGAGAGTCATCATGGACAGCTTAGTACATTTGCTTATTGTGTAGCCTTCCTTTGAAGCATGAGGTAGAGCCCATTTTCGAACAGATTTTTCTGCATGTCCAGCAAATGTGCCCAGTCTCCTGGCATTTCTGACATTTCACATTTTTATGTATTAGCTGAGGGTTCTGTTTACAACAGGAAAAAAAACATCTTTGTGGCTCGGAGTTTCTCTTCAGGGAGGGGACCTTGCCTTCACATTTGTCTGTAAATCCTCTAGCATACTGCTGAAGCTATATAAATAATAACTTTGTGAACTGGGCCTCTGTACATTTTAAACTCATTTGCCTATTTCTCCTGTCTGGCAGCTATGCTGATAGCCTCTTTCAGGATAACACTGCTTGTGATAGTAGCTTTCTGTGTATCTCATATTCAACACACAGAGAATTCTACCCTGTAAAAGGTCATCAAAAAATTGTCCAAATTGGCGGTGCTATACCATCTTTCTTAGCTCTTGCTAACAGCTGATCGAATTTCTTCTTTGTTTCCTCTGAGGAAATGTACGCCTTTCAGCAACCAAAGCTGGAATTTGGAATGGAGCCTAAGGGAATTAGGCACCTAACAGTTTCCATCAAGTTTTAATGGGTGTTGGATGACTAACTGCCTTATATGCCTTTCCAAACCCTAGCCGAAAGTAGGTGTGTCTTGGTGTGCCTTGAACCACTAAACAAATTATTTCATTATATTGTCACTGGATCATTTTAGGATACTAATGCCTAATATCTGATCTTCCTCCACTGCCAGGAGAATAGTTCTTTTCATTTCCCAATTTTTTTTTTAGGTCATTTGTTTACAAAACAAAACTTGGTCTAGCATTTCTATATATTTCCCCCATGCTCGTTCTTCTGTACAAGCCTCTATTTTCCTTCATGCTGTCATTTGTACTTTAGAAAAATACCAAAAAAAAAAACCAGCTCACTGTGGGTGGTGAATTCTTTTTCTTTTTTCTCCTCAGCCACACAACCAGATTGTATTCTTGGATTCTTTCTTTCCAAGGAAAAATGTATCAGTCACATAATGACTCTTGAAGTCACACACATTTTGCAGAATTATTTCATGCAGACAGCTTGCTGAGTTTTAAGATGTCCAGGCAGCAACTAAAACAGCACTGCTTCTATCTTTACTCCTGTTTGTTTATATTGTTTACATTTATCTTCAGACTCAAAACATGATGCTTTTTAAAAAGCAAATCTTCTTCGGCTCATTTCTCATGTATTAGCCTTATGGTATTTAGGGCAGAGGATAGCACAAACCCAGACAGTAGTAGCAGTTTCATTCTATATGGTTCCTTCATTGCCACAAGTACAGATTAGCCCTGTCTGCAGTATAGCTTGGCCAGTGGTGCAAAATACAACTGTGCTAGTAATTGCTTTAAGCATTAATCCTATAGCTCTGTTCATAATAACTGCCTCGTTCTTATTCCTAATAAAATAAAGGAACCAGTCTTCAGAGGAAAAAATTCAATGGAGTTATACCATCATAAAACTTAAGTAGGTGTGGTGGTGAATATGTCCCAGCGTTTATGACATGGATCGAAACACCAGCTGGTAAGCATAAGCTGACATTTTCAAAGCTGGGTCCCTGACATTAGGCTCCTAAACCCATATTTAAACACTTGAATATTAGCGTTTATTTATGTGCTTAAATAAGCATTGAGAAGTCAGTGTGAGGTGTTCAGATTTGAAAACTTAGTCTGGCATCGGTGATAACAGGCAAGAGAAAATATAGTTAACAGGACTCTGCAAATTAAGGAACCTTTCTTTTATCAGAGAAAATAGCCTTATGGGTGATAAGAAAATACAATTTATCATTGTCATTAACGACTGAGGGCCTGAGACAGAGCGATTGACTTCAATGGACATGGATTGGGCCCTGATTAGCATTTACACTATATAGTAATTCATCTATTTCAATGTTCTCTATACTGAATTTTAGACCAAGATCTAAATTCTTCCAAACCACAAATTTCCTGATGTGTGAATCCTCCTGCTTTAACATACATGATATTTGCATAAAGAATATTTCTCATAATAATCTGTACTTCTTATTTTGACCACTTTAATCTCTGCAATAAAACAAAACATAGCCGTGGTTTTCCTTAGCACTAATGTGCACAGTATTCATTTCATCCCTTCCATCTTGCTTCCTTCTGTCAAATGCTAACACAAATATAATGAAAAGGACAAATAGATAGATTTCATATCTCTTGGTCTGTTCACCTTTAATTTTAAAGTAAGGAATTGCAATCTCCTTCCCCCTCCTGGATTGTATATTAGCCACCAAAACCGGTATTGCCTTTTTTCAGTATTTTCGACAGCATATTTCATTTTGTACCATGGACATATTGTTTGGGGAATATGCAGTGCATTAACTGCTATGGGGAAAAATAATTCTGTTTGCTGATCCATTTAATCTCTTTTTAGCAGGACAGAAACACTTGCCTTTATTTAACATCTTAGTAACAAAGGCTATTTTCATACCCTTGGTAGGTTCAGAATCACATCCAAATTCTCCTATTGTGTTTGAGCCAACCGGACGAAATTTACCTCTGGAGTCACCTGTCTGATGTTAAATCTGATAGCAGATTTTTCTTTATTGTTAGTAACACTAAAACCCAGTGGACTAGATTGTGCCTGCTGAGCACAGTCCTATAACTAAGATTTGCTGTGTGGGAAGGATTGTACTTGATGGAGGAAACATCCCTCCCCAGTGTAAAGTGTGTGTGCACGACTCATCCCATCCCCACCTCTCATCTCTTCCTTTGGGGCACACAGAAAGAACATCCCTCTTTTTCCAAGAGCAAAGGAACTGTAATTGTCTCTAGCCCTTGCACAAAATGCATTGCAGGGAGAGCTCCTTGCATTCTCCCACCTTACACCCCCATGTAAGGGCTAGACAATCTGGCCAAATATAATTTGGGTGAGCCTGTTTTAATATGAGGATTTTATGGGAATGCTCACCCTGTGTTGGGATTGGCACGGTCTCCTAAGGAGAGGTCCAAGAATAGGATAGCAGGGGTGTGAGTAGCAGCACTGAGTGGCATTGGCAGAGCTGAATGTGGAAATCTTGCTCGGTGTCTGCGTCACTAAACCTGGTCTTAGTCACTACCATGAAACCTTCCCTTTCATAAGAACTACATTGAAAAGAGAAGACTCACAGCAGGATAAAATGACTAGGGAAAAGGGAGCAACTTGGCAAATGAAGGGCCCAACTACCAAAATATCTCAAGTCTGTGCAGGATTTATGAGTCTAATCATGAAAAATAGCAATGGAAATAGTCAAGTACTATTTTTAGACATTGTGAGCCATCACAGGAAAAATATAAATACACAGCTGGAAAATTGTAAGTGTATAACTAACCAGAACGTCTTTTTTAAAGGCCATTACCCAATGCTTTTCATAGATTTTCTCTCTTTTTATAAAACATCCCATTGTCTGTAATTCCCCCCTGTCTGCTTGTTCTTTTTTATTTCTACAACACTGATTATTTTCCAAGGACCTAATCCTGCGAGGTACTGAGTGCCTCATGGAAGATGCTAAATGTGGTTGATTCTTTCTAGATAGAGTGGGAGCTGAAGATGCTAAGTCTCTTTCAGGATCAGGATCAGGCCCTAAGTTTCTAAGGGAGCTGAAATTAGCAGGAGTCTCTCTCTCTTTAATTCCTGTGACTGCAGCAGCATTCTGGCTTGTGCAATGCACTTGCTGAGCTACCAATAGCTATACAAATCAGCGCCCACAGGCCAAACTAAGGAAAATGAGTTTGCACTCAGATATGACAATGAGGCTGAAGTCCAATTCTGCAAGTCCTCACTCACAATTTTATTCTTAACTCACCCACTGAAGACAATTATTACTTCAATTCAATTGTGATAGACCCCAGAAGCACCAATCAGAATCACGGCACTAGTGTGGTAGGTGCTGTTCACATATATAGGAAGACTCTGACGCTGCCTGGAAATCTCACATTCTAACCTGACAAGCCACATATGAAGGGCAAGGGAGTCAAGAGACTTCTCTAGGAAAAACTGGCCACATAATTCACCATCGGTGCAGTTCCACCAGTGGTAGCAATGCTCTCTCTTATCTAGAGAGCTATGGGGGAGAACTGGAAATCAAACTTCTCTCCTCCCTGGCTGTCCAGTGTAGTAAAATCTAGGCTCAGGCTATGTCTACAAGGCGATAAAAACCCATGGAATCGAGTCTCAGAGCCCAGGTCAGCTGACTCCAGTGAAGGGGCACAGGCTAAGGGGCTAAAAATAGCAGTGTAGATGTTCAAGGTCAGGCTGGAACCCAGACTCTGAGACCCTCCCCCCTTGTGGGGTCCCAGAGCTCAGGCTCCAGCCCAAGCCCAAATGTCTACATTGCAATTTTATAGCCCCACAGCCTGAGCATCACAAGCCCAGGTCAGCTGACCCTGGGCCAGCCACAGCCATGTTGTGGATCTTTTTTTGCACGTAGACATACCATAAGGGGCTGGCTTACCTACAGTGGACACTGAGGGAAAAAAACTCAACACACACTCAGAGAGCTGACTGTGAGAGCCTTCAAACTGCAGGCTGCAGCTTGTCTCCCATGCCCCCATCCCTCTAGAACTCTTGCTTGACTGAGGGCTTGACCAGACTGGGAAAATGAATGAATTTTTAAAACATATTAGTTAACACATGCTAATTATTTTTCAGCACCAGTTGCAGGGCTGGCTCTGACTTTTTTGCCACCCCAAGCAAAACAAAAACAAAAACAAAACCCAGGGCGCAGGGCAGCCAGACCGGAGGCAAAGCAAAAGAAAAAAAAAGAAAAAAAAAATAGGGCAGCCGTGCTGCCCTAAGATTGGACGGAATGCCGCCCCTTGGAATCTGCCGCCCCAAGCACAAGCTTGCTCGGCTGGTGACTGGAGTCGGCCCTGACCAGCAGGGCCGTAGCAACAAAGAACGTGGCCCCCTCCGAATGGTGGCCCCCTCCGAACATATGTCCGGGCGAGGCCCCTTACAATGCAGAAACTGGAATGCGGTATTTATTTTGCCACTTTTAGGGGCCCCCTTCCTTGCGGGGCCCCCTCCGGTCAGAGGGTATGGAGGGCGCTCGCTACGCCTCTGCTGACCAGTTGGCACCTAGTGTAGACAAAGAAAGTGGTGTTTAAAAATGTGTGAGTAGGTCACAGCTAACTCTAGGAAGTCTCTAAAATTGAACTATGTTGCTTAAGGTTTTAATATTGCATTTTCTGAACTGGTATCTGTAGTCAGGAAAAAAACAGGTGGCTGATGGAGTGAAAGACTACAAACAAATCATGTTTTCATCCTTGAAGTACTTCAGTAATAACATCCAGTTACACAGTTGTCATCTGATAAAGAAGAGGGTACTAAAAATCTATGGATTGGCTCACTGGACAACCTCTAACTTAAGTGAAGAATGTAAACCTGATAGTAACATCAGAGGATGCTTTCATGTACATTGCAATCAACAAGTGCTAGAAAGATACAGTTCAATCCTGCAGTTAGTGTGAGAGGAAGGATGGCCTTGTGGTTAGCCCTGCTGCTAGAAAGATACAGTTCAATCCTGCAGTTAGTGTGAATGGCTGTATAAGGATTGAGAGGAAGGATGGTCTTGTGCCTTAGCCCTGCTGCGCCACTGTCTGGGAGCCGCTCGAGGTAAGCACCACCTGGACTCTGCACCCGTCACCCCCTCCCACATCCCAAGCCCCTGCCCCATCCCTGAGCCCCCTCCCACACACCAAACTCTTAATCCCTGGCCCCACCCCCACCCCAGAGCCCACACCCCCAGCTGATGCCCTCACCCTACCTGCACCCAACCTCCTGCCCAGCCCATACCCAAACTCCATCCCAGAGCCCGCACTCCCTCCCGCACCCCAAACCCCTGCCCCATCCCTGAACCCTCTCCTGATCCCCTCACCTCAGAGTCTGTACCCACAGCCTGCATTCCCTCCCACACCCCAACCCCTTGCCCCAGCCCAGAGCCCCCTCTTGCACTCAAACTCCCTCCCAGAGCCCGCAGCCCTCATCCTCTCCCACACCCCTGCCCCAGCCTCAGCCTGGAGCCCCCTCCCACACTCCAAACCCCTTGGCCCCACCCCTCAGCCCAGAGACTGCACCCCCTCCCACACCCCAACCCCCTTCCACAGCCCAGTGAAAGTGAGTGAAGGTGGGGGAGAGCAAGCGACGGAGGGAGGGGGCATGGAGTGAGCAGGGGCAGGGCTTCTGAGAAGGGGCATGGCAGGGGCGTAGTCTTGGGGGAAGGGGGCAGAATAGGGATCTGGCAAGAGTGTTTGGATTTGTGCGATTAGACAGTTGGTAACCCTACCCAGACTTCCAGTGTGCCCTTGGCAAATCACTTAGGCCCCGATTCTGGAAAACACTGAAGTACATGCTTAACTTTAATTGAATTCAATTAGACTTACATGTCTGTTTAAAGTTAAGCATCATTTAAGTGTTTTCCTGAATAAAGATTGATTTAAGCAAATACTTAATTGTTTTCCTGAACTGGGGCCTCAATTCCTCCATACTTCAGTTCCCCATTGGTAAAACAGAGATAACAATACTTCTATTCTCCTCACTCCCTTTGTCTGTCTGGTCTAATTAGATTGTAATCTCAGCTGGGCCCTGATATAGCTGGGGCCTCTAGGTGCTACTGCTGTAATAAATAAATAATCATTAATAATAATTAAATAATATATCCATTATTTACAATAATGTGTTCACTGCCTTTCATACTCATGGATTCCAAAGTGTATTAGTCTTTTCATGTAGCCAGCTCTGAGGTGGGAATGTGGGCCTCTGAATAGCAGTGGTGGAAGGAGATGAGAAATTTGGGAAGGTCGCTGTGGCAAACTCCCCCTGGGCAGGTTATGAAATCTTTGCTCTCTGTGCAGAGTGGAAAAGTAAACAGCACAGAACTGAATTTATCTATCTCAGAGAAACAAAGGGTTGAGTTTCCACTTAAACCTGCTGTAGTTCTAAGGAGCATAGGTATGTCTAACCTGCTGTTTAAACCATCTCCCCCAGCTGAACAGTCGCACTCAATGTTTCAATGCTCTAATGTGAATAAATGTACAGCTTACGCCCTCAGCAGGGGATACTTGCAGGTTCTGTAGTTTATTACATTACATGCTAGTAAAACTTTGTTGCAGATATTTTTAAAAGTGTTTTTCTACTCAGGCATGTGCAATGGAAATATATTTATGCTACCATTAGTGAAGTATTAAAATATAGTTACTTAAGGTTCCCTGTAATGCATCATCTATTAATCCAATATTTTTCACATTACATTTGGAATGCAATTGTTTATTCTGATAAGTTCTGCATGGAGTACTAGAAATGTGGCTTTCTATGGCTTGCTACAATGCACACCGTGAATGGCATGCTATTTGTCAAGTTTCACTCTGCTTTTCTAGAAGTGCCCATATCTAAGATACACCACAGGGCTTTGGAAATGTGTTTTTCTTACAATGTAACTAGGAGCACTGGAACTCTGCATAACCCAAGATTTACCACAAAAGTGTGAAAATATAGTTATCCCGAGAGTTCATAAACTACAGTAGATGGGTATTAATCCCAATCCCCAGTACAGTGCTGCTTTAACCTCTGGAGTGCCTGGGGAATCTTTACATCTTACTATTCTATTGTTGATACTGTAAAGTACGGAAAGATCAACTTTCCATTTATGACAAACTAAGCACAGCTTCTACCAGTTAGTGGGGAAGGAACACAGTGGGGGAGACCTTCTGAGTTATCTGCCAGAGCTACTGCCTATGAATCACGATGACCCAAAAGGATTAGAATTTCAGATAGAATAATGTGCACAGTAGTAAGTCCCAGCATTGGGTGGGAAAGTCGAGTAATTACTCACACTTGCTCTATTTTCTTGACACTAGTTGTAAGGAAACAAGCAAACCCATACAACAAAATCAAATGGTTGGCTCTGGCTCCAGTTGTGTATAAAGGCACTTAATAAGAAAGTTGACATGGAGTAAAATAAATGTACTGCACTGTATTACTCCTTTGACATTAATCTAACTGGTCTCCAAATGGCACTATTGGGCTGAATGGAAAGTAGACAGCTCCATAAAAGTTTGTGATAGAGATGCATAACTAGGGTGATCAGATGTCCCGATTTTATAGGGACAGTCCCAATATTTGGGGCTTTTTCTTATATAGGCTCCTTTTACCCCCACTCCCTGTCCCGATTTTTCAGACTTGCTGTCTGGTCACCCTATGCATAACTCCAATCTCAAAATTAAATAGAATCTGAACAAATTCATCCATTTCTTCATCTCTCCATCAGCCTTGGTTTCCAGAGATGTTTTCAGCGGTAGCTACTTTTCAGGCACAGTTGTATACGTGATATATTAATCTGGAGCCAAATGTAGCAATCCTTACTAAATCCTTACTCAGGGAAAACTCCTATTGGCCTCAATGGGAATTTTTCTTGAGTAAAGACTGCAGGCTCCGGGAGAGCATTTATCAAAATAGAGCAGGCAAACTAATTTAAATTAGCCAAATCTAACTGTAAATAATATCAAGTGAGGGAATCTTCTGCGTGGAAACAGAATTGTCCTCTGTTGTAAGAAATCATAAAACTAGCATTTCAGCTTTAATATGGGTGTTTAATCATTTGTTACATTGTTATGACACCACATCCTATCACAGACTGAACCTTAGTGCAATTCATTGCCACAGGCCATAGAGTCAAATACTGTAGCCAGATTTTAAAAGGGCTGGATAATTTTCTGATCACTACGAACATTTCTAGTTATGCAGAATAAGATAAAGAGTGATCTGATCTCATGCATAAACTGATTGCCACAGGGGTCAGGAAGTGATTTACCTTCCCTGTACACCATGAGCAGCATTGCACAAATGGCTCTCTCTACGATGAGAGGAGGGAGGCAATGCTTCCTCTGAAACAGCAGATACTGGCCTCTGCCACAAGCAGGATAGTAGCCCCTGAGGAACTAGTGGTATGGCACAGCTTTCGTTTCCTGTAGGCTAAGTCACGACTCTCCTTACAAGGGGAGTGGGGAGAGTTAGGAGCCCTCCCTTTTGTGTGGCCCAAGTAAAAGGGGGGAGGGGAATTGCCACCTCTGTGGCTGGAGTGGTGTTAGGGCTGCTAACAAGATGCTCTGTCTGAGTACAGCTCACCTGAAAGGCAGGGACGGGCAGGGAGCAGACAGAACCATGGCTCCACTTTTCCGACTCACTGGCCATGGTTGGCACAATGTGAAGAATAGATGTCCCTCTTAAAGGATTGTTTCTCTGCAGTACAACCAGGATGCTCTGGGAGGCATTGTGCCTCTCTCAGGCAGAATGCCTCCCTGTACTTTCCCAGGGGTGGTGTGGTTCTGAGCCTTCTGCTATTACAGGCTCCACGCTGTCAGCACAGCCTCGCTCTACATTTCCCCAGCATATTCTTATTTACACTCCTTAGTAAATCAGACTGATTTCCCCAGTACTGGCAATAAAACAGGTTTCAGGGTTACCTCAGCTTCTAATGAAGGCTCACGCTAGTTATTAACCCTTTCATTTATTCACATCCCTTTTAAAAAAGAAAAAAATTCATACATGACTCTAAATGACATTTTCAGATTTCTAATAGCTGTGACTTCAGCAGTAATTCTGCTAATGATCCCGTTAGCTTCTATTCCTCTAATTCAGTGACCTGAGTGGGGATATTAGGAAAAGTGGAAAATAATCGTTCCAAAACTCATTAAAATAATTTGTCTCTGAGTGAGATTGGTTCTCGTGAGAAGAATTAAAAAATGAAGAGAAAAAACCTGTTAAGATGCAAAGAGTCAAAAATCTGCTACTGTCTCTGCATTTCTGATATTTGTCAGTCAGACAGTCCTCTCTGTAGTTCATATTTCATTAGCTAAGGATAATTACAACAACTAAAGCCCAAATCTGTACCTTCCTAGTTGTGTCTCCTTCACCACCTGAGGTTAATCCCTTTTTTAACCTCTCCTGTGTTTACTCCTTCATCATAATCACAAGGAAGAACAGCGAGTGGAGTCCTGCTGTGACATAGTCCAGCTCTGCTTGGTAAAATGAAGCCTTGCTGTGGCCA
Source organism: Terrapene triunguis (assembly GCF_002925995.2). NCBI lineage: Eukaryota > Metazoa > Chordata > Testudines > Emydidae > Terrapene > Terrapene triunguis. Next base: position 15,011,744 of record NW_020664598.1, read on the forward strand.
GCTCAGGGTTACAGAAGGCATTGCTCCACATTCATTAGTGGCAAATAGTTGCCTTTCTGGCAGGGTAAATACCAACAGTACAGTTCCTGATAGGGTAAAAGTGAAAAGCACGGATCCCGTTTCTGGCATGGGGGATATAAACAGTAAAGCCAGTCACTTGGCTTCAGGGCAACCAGTCACAGCTCCTCTCAGGTCACTGTGGAGGAAGCACAGTTCCTTGCCACTGAGAGAAACCGGCTGATTATATATGGATAGGGGCTTCATTATTAATTAATTATTATTTTATTGATTTATTATTTGAAGTACCTATTACCCCAAGCGCTGTACAAACACATAGTAAGAGATGGTCTCTGCTCTGCACAAGAGCACACAAAGCCAACCTGACTCAAACAAACACATCACTTTAGTGGACAGCTTTATTTCCACATAGCCAAAAAAAAAAAAATCGACACACTGTTCAACACATGCTGTCCACTAGTTGTCGTTCCCTCTGTATCTCTCTCTCTCATCACAGTCGTTTCTGAGCCATAAATATACATACCATCAAGACACACACACACACACACCCCTTTGTGATGGTCTTGGGTCCTTCCTAGGGATTGAAGCGCAGTGGGATTTCCTGTCTCCATTTCAGAGACTCTCTCTCTCTCTGACTGCCTAACAGGTAGAAGTCTCCATTCTTAAGCATAGAGATTCAGCCATTGTTCTTAAAAAGAAAAAATCAACACCAATTGGGCCAGATTGTGGCCTTGCTTCATGTGGCCACACAAGGTTATAAGTAGGAGTAAGACACACACACCCTGCCATATATACACCAACTCTCCTGCATCTCAACTAAAGGCAGAGGAGTTTGGGGAGCGCAGGTTGTGCATCCTGTACTGCTCACTCCCAAACAACTGGGCAGGAAGTGTGCTGAGCCTTGGTTCTACCTTTTGATGTACTGTCCAGCATAGCTAAACTGGCATGGGGAATGATGAGAAGTCATCTCTCCTGGTCAGGGCCAGTACGAGATTACTTCCTCCTGGAAGAAAAGTGGGGAGGAGAGACAGAACTGTGACTCTTTAAGTCACCCTGGACTACTCTCATGGGGCAACAGAACAAAATGCCGCCTTTTATACAGGGCTGTGCTCATTGTGCACATCTTGGCTAACTACTGACCGCTTCCTGATCTCCCCTTCTGGAGAAGGTAATTGAGAATATGACAGGGCATCTTCATGCACACCTGGATTTAACTGACTTTTTAACCATCTTTCAGTCAGGTGTTAGTAGTTCTCAAAGTGCAGTACAGTCTCAGTATTGCACTGTTTCTTCACTGCTCCTGCAGGTCCAAATAGCAGCAGTGGATAAAAACATCTTCTATTAACTTGGGCCAGCCAAGCTCCTTAAATAGCTTCCTCTTAGACAATGACATAGCCATGGCGAGCCACATTTTTATCATCTCTAGACTAATGTATTATAGTATACTCTCGCCTGGGAATGACTGTGAAGAACATGGTAAATCTATAGCTGTTTTGATTCCTGTGACCCATATATTAGATACCGAGAATGGATCTATGAAAGTATATCATACATTTTGTGTGTGTGTGTTCTGCAGTGGCTCTCTATCCATTTCCAGACTGGTTTCAAGAATCCAGTCCTCATCTCTAAAAAGCTTGGACCTACCTTCCTGAAAGACTGCCTCTTACCCCATCAAGATCGCTCCACATGTGATGGGGTGCCAAGAGAAAAAGAGCAGGGCAGGGTATTCTGGGTGCAGGGCAGGGTATTCTGGGTGCAGAGCTGCCAGCTGTGCAATTCAGTACTACTAGAAATCAGGGTAAACCTAAATCTTCCCACTTTTAGGGCATGTTGCAAGATCTTTCTTTTTACAAAGGCCACCTTTTAATAACAGTGACTACAGATTGGCTTGGCTACATTTCTTCTGGAAGACAACCACCAAGATTGATTTCATGTGAAAAAGATGCTTATAATGAGGAAGGGTTGAAGAGTTGGTCCCGTTCTCACAAAAGTAATGTTATCTTTAATTATAGGTGGATCTGCCAGTGCAGCTTATAATTAAGGTTGTCTAACACTTTTCATTATAAAACTCGGTTTTCAGTTGCTTATAACTTTGCCAATCTTTAACCCATTTGGACTGAAATTTTCTATCCTGAGAGGTCTGCTTCAGGATGCATATTTTTGAAAAAAATTGGGAACAATGGTTCAGCCATTTCCAAGAAAGAAAATAAAGAAAACTATGTTCTCTACCCATATTAAAACAAATTCTTACAACCATTTTGTTAAGGAGCCCACATGCTTTGGAGCAAAAACTTGAAATTCTTCAGTGGGGTTGCCCTGGTGTCAGGGATGTGCCTTTTGTAGTTCCCATGAAAATTCAACCAAATTTGGCCTAGTTATGAGCCGGGGGGGGGGGGGGGAGGAGGATCACAGTTCACACATGCTCAGTAAGGTCTTGATAGAGTTTGGAATTCTCCAAAGACTCTGTCTGCACTGAGCATGCTCCCACCCATGGGTTCCTGACACTGAACTTGATTTTCTCTGCACTTCTTTCCTCCTGGCTGTCGGGGTCCACTGGAACGCTGAACAGAGGAACTGAGAATGGCAATGCTCCCCCAGCTGGCACCCAAGCAGCATGAGGGAAAAGAAGGAAGCAACCTGACTGGAATGCAGAGGGATGAGGAATGGGCTTCCGGATAGAGGGGTTTCAGGAGCCAGAGGCTGGGAGGAGCAGAGGACGAGAGAGGGGACTAGATGGGTATCCAGATATGGGGGCAGGGCAGGAGCAAGGAGTTGGGGGATTGCATGGAAGCAGAGGGGAAGGGGAGCAGGAACCAAGGTCAGGGAGAGGTAGGAACAGAGCGGGATGGACACAAGACCCAGCATGGCAGTGATTTATAAGAACAGAAAGGAGGGGAGGTTGGATAGGAACAGATGGGGATCGGAGGGATTCAGTGGGAGGAGAGGGGGACAGCAATAGGATGGGACAGCCGGGGGGGCAGGGACAGGAGAGTTGAGGTGCAGGAAGCACAGTAATAGACTAGGATAGAGACAGGCTGGGGGCAGAGAATCCCAAGGGTCTCACTGGAGAACAATCCCCTCCAGAACCTGGAATTGAACCCAGGGGTTTTGAATCTTTGTGTTTTTCTGTGGTCAAATAGTGATGAAACACTAAGTTGTAAAATCAAGCACTGAAAAGTAAGAAAATGCCAGAATTAAGGCAACCTTAATTCAGGCCCCTTGTGCATATGCATTATGATACCGTCTTCAGCTACATAATCACATACTATTTTGCTTGACTTTGCATCCTTAATGTTCTTCTGAATGTAGATTTGTTAATGTAATTATATAAAAGGTGCTTAAATATGACAGTGTTGGGAACATTAGAAATGCAGATATACCCAATGATAGGAGAAGATGTCAATAATGTGGCATTTAGCAAGTGTATTATCCGCTCTTATTTTATAAGAGAAAGAGAGGTACAAATGAGGAAGAGAGGAAATAAAAAGAAGATAGAAAACAATAGAGGAAAAAAGAAAAGAAAATACTATGGCGATAAGCAAAGGGAATTAAACTGGGAGATAAAAAAGAGAGAAGATAACGAAAAAGGAAAGAAAAGCTCTAGCAGATTTATACAGCTCTAAGGTTATGTTTTACTGTATTCACCCTTGTTCTTACATTTTTCATTGTATGTCACTGACAGCCACTAGAGGCAGACTTAGTGCATGGAATCCAGTGCTGTGGCTGGATTTGCAAACAGATAAATTTCTATTATCATTAGTAATACTAGTAAGTAAGCATGCTACAATAATAATAATAATAATAATAATTAATAACAATTAATAATGAAATCTTAGGCTTGAAAGCACAACGTGATTGGCTGTGAAGGCTCAGGAAGAAATTTCATTCCCACTCCAAACCTTCAAGTCAAGTGCAAAATTAACTAAGTATATTTAAGGGTTCCTCAAACACATTTGTCTCTGAAGCATCAGGTATTGGTCACTGCAGGGAGCAGGATCAGCCCTGATCTGGTAGGTTAAAATCCAATGTTTACTCCACAGCAACAGTGCATTGAGCCTTAAGGAAAATATGCTTCAACCCTCCCGCCAAAACATTAAAAAAAAAAAATCTTACTGTAGCCTTTTGATAAACCTTGGCAGCTTTGTATGCTGAAGGCCTTTTGTTAAAAAAAGACCCCAAGGTTTTATAGCATAACTAGCCTACTTGTGCCCAATCCTCCCTTTCATCTTTCTTGTCCTCTTTATATAAAGTCACATGAGACGGGACACATCTCAATTCTTATAGTGAGAAGATTTTAGCACAGGGAATACCACTTTAAAGTGAGCTGTACATGACAGCTATGAGCCACCAGTTTTCAGTATCAATTATTCAAAAGCCAGTTTGCTGTGGGATGACGTTCCTGTTGGAAGGGTGCCCGCTTCAGTCTTAATCAAACCAGGCCATGTCTTAAGTACACAATAATTGTATTAGACATGGAGACTGTTATTGTTTATACATCCCAGTGTTGCGTCTCAATTTACTCTGCCTCAAATCCAGGGAGAACCATGATTTTATTCATCTTGGGAATCTGTTCTTTGTGTCTGGAGAGGAAGTATGGGCCTAGTAGTTGGGGCACTTGTGTGGGATAAGGGAGCACCAGGTTCAATTACTCGCTCTGCCACAGACTTTCTGCGTGACCTTCAGCAATTCGCTTTAGGGCTAGATTTACAAAGGGATTTAGGTGCCACTGAGATTGTCAAAACCCTTGTTCAGCTGCCACCTGACCCTGTAGCTGCCTAAATTCCCTAGATGCCTAAGTTTCCACCAGTGGGCATGTGCAAATCTGCATAAAGTTCTGACATGGCCAAGCTGCTTGTCATCCTAGTTCATGCTTAATCCCAGGTGGGATTCACAAACTAGACATTCTCTCACCTATGAAGACTGAGCAAACATTGTGTTACCCCAGGTCCCTTTGTGGATCTATCCCTCAGTCTCCTTGGGCATAAGTTTCCCATGTGTGAAATGGGTATAGTCACATTGCCTTACTTCACAGGTGTATTGTGAGGAGCTCAGATACTCTGGTAATGGGGGCCACATAAGCACCCTAGACAGATCATTTTTTCTTTCTGCTCAAAAAGTGAGTGTTGAAGTCTTTAAATATTGTGGAACTGGTTCACTCAAAATGGAAAGCAACATTTATTTTCAGCTAATGTAAATTCGGAGTGCAGGTTTCATAGCCAAATAAAAACGAAAACACCACAATTGCCTTAATGGAATAGAAGAACGCTAATAGAATTTGATAAAAAGTAGCCTGCCTCCAGATTTATTCTGCATTAATGCCAGATTTCTCCATTTAAAAATTCACATGCTTAGCTCCTCTCGCTAGATGAACCACAGTAAAATTAAAAGAAAGCTTTGTTGCTAATCGAAAAGCAAATATTAATTCCAGAGACTGGCTTCCCTGGATGTAAATATTTTGTTCATCTCAGTGGGTTTTTAAATGAAAGGACATTTAATCGAATCAGTGGGAGGAAAAAGATCGTTGATCAGCTGAGCTCCTTACTGTGGGCAAAATATTCCCTTTATTTCTCTAAGCCGTAGTGATGGGAGAGAAGAAGGGGCCATCTGCATGGTGAGTTCTTGCGCCAGTCTGCCAGGATTTGGCAGGATGGTTCAGGTGGGCTATGGGGGAGAGAAGCAGTGTGCACCCAGCCCAGGGTCTAGGGCTGAGCACTGCATGCATGCAAGGAAACCTGCAATCCTAACATGGCAGATGTAACCAAGTCTGGGATGTGTGGTGCCAACTGGCATGTTAGCTACAGCCCCCCCAATCATTCAAAGAAACACTATTGCTGTCTGTAATAGTAACCACAGGAATCAATGGCTACTACCTCTATCTGACTCTTATTACACTGCCCTGCTACTGCTTCTCAGCTGTGCGAGAAGGGTACCTCTTTCCACACCTGCGCAACACAGGTCAGGATACAGACCAATGCTTATAAGATCATTAAAATGTTACACATACAAACTGAATATACTCACATCTTATTTTTACTTTCCATTTTATTTCACAATCTGAATTTTAAAATGCAATCAAAGTACTGGTCATTACACAGTGGAGATCATTCAAGCAAATATTCCTGGAGAAACAAGTAGAAGGACACCAGTAACTGACTGGAGAGGGGGAAAATATATTTCATAAAAATTCAGCTGAAACAAAAGATTTAATCTCACAACACTGACAGTTAGTATGATTCATATATCATTATATAATAGGAAGAAAGCAGCACTGTACTTACAAAAGTGGAAACCTACTGTATTCATTAGAGCTAACAGAGGAAGAGCTTTACTAAACTACCAGTAAACACACATTTTCAGAGAGCGAGAGAGAGAGAGAGAGAGATCCGTCAAATCTATATAAGTTTCTCTTCTTGTTTTTCTTGGGAAGTTGATCCTGCAACTGACATCAAAGGAGTGGAGTCAATGGGGCTCTGCAGAGGCACAGAAGTCTATCCTCCAGCCCCCACTCTGTGTTGTAATTGCAGTATCAGGACTCGGCTTCCAAATGCTTTTAGCCTCACAGCTTTACATTTAAAAAGTAGTGTTTACCCTGAAAAATAACCTGTCATCAATAATCGCATCCAAATGTGCTTGGTGGCTAGAGATGCAATCCGGGCCCCATTTAAGTCAATTTCAAAATTCCAGTTGACTTCAATGAGCCCTGGGGTGTCATCCATAATTTGTGGATGAGGCAGCGAAGTGCCTGTAGGAGGAGACATTCAGTTCCCCACTGGAATGGGTTTGATTTGGGCTTCTCATCATACCCGGGAGCACCTTCAAGTCTGATACCTTATACAGAGTCAAACAGCTTTTGGATTAGCCAAGGAAACTAAAGTGTCTAAGGAAGCAAGCTCCAGTACTGCCACCCTCAAGCATTCAGAAAACACAAACGAAGAGCCAAAATAATTATGAGATTGATTAAAAAATCATGAGATTTTCAAAATAATACATGCTGTGTTCTTTTTAATCTCCCATCTGACTTTTTTTTTTCCACCTGTAGGATTCATGTTTTCAAACATTTTCCCCACAACCATGAGGGCTAGAAGCTTTTTAATTTTTTTTTTAATAAAAGAATCATGACTGCATAAATTTGGGATTTAAAAAAAACAAGACCTAATATTGCAAGATTGACAGTAAAATTATGAGAGCTGGCAATGCTAAAACTCACATCATGGTAGCTGTTGACTGACTATTCTAGTAACTCCAGAAAGAAGTTCCAGAGTGGATCTGTTTTCACACCATCTACTTTACACATTCACTGCTAAAGTGGAGAAAGAATCTGATCTGCAGTGAAATTAACGGTGCATAACTTAATCTCAAAACAATAGGGGCAGGAGAAAAGGACAACCATCTTTATAATAAAAGTTTATAGCTCTTTTCAGGAGCCTTAGATGCCAAATGGAGCTCAGGCTTTTGTCTCCACCTTGTTCAGCAAAGCCATTCCTGCTGATTTGGATGATGCAATTCATGTCTGAAGAAGGAAGAGGATTTCTCCATTATGCTTGGACTTCAGCACGCTGAAATCACAATAGGCATCTGTGTGGCCAGCAGAGCTAATGGCATGACCAAATCTAGGGCAGCATCATGTTTGTACACATGCTGTTAAAACATTTATTTTAGAGTTGGTGGATTTTTTTATAAATGTTTATGACGTTATTAAGATTTGGATGAATTTTCAGATTTAAAAAAGGGGAAATTTTGGAGAAAAAAGTGAGAAACAATTTCAAGAGACTTCCACTATTCTCCCCCCTCCCTCCCATCCCTTCCTCCATTTTGCAACCAGCTCTAATTGCTGTGTTTTCCCTTCCTTTCTCTCCACCATTCATGCCTGTTTAATTCTGGTGAGTGGATTTAGTCCAGAGTTGAATATGGACAGCTTGGTACCAGAAATAAAATATTCACTGAGGGCTTGATTGATGTCGGTTGGAGTCTTTGAATTGACTTGAGTGGGAGATGGATCTGGTCCCTCAAAAACAGACAAACAAAACAAAAAAACCTGTCATTTTGTGGGTGCCTTTTTCTTTAATACTCAAAAACTATTGCATCGGTAGTTTAAATGCATGTCTCCTGAGTTGTGTCAACCTCGCGTGATGGGGTACACAAACCCCACACTGGCCAGGAAAGGGTTAATGAGCTGCTGTGGGCTCAGTAAGCCACACCTTACTACACCTGAAATAGGTGTCAGGCTTGGGGGCAGGGGTTCAAAGGGGGAGCACCGCTTATCTGGAGGCTGAGTGAAAAGGAGAACAGAGCCCCAGGTTGTACTCTCTGAGTGAGGCCAGGCAAGGAACTGCTGTGTGCTGGAGCCTCTCTAAGGGAAGGTAGGTCTCATATAGGACTATTGTTCTTTTGATTTGCTATTGGTGAGTTGCCTCTGGTTCTGGGGGCAAGTAACTAAAGGTGGTGCCCTGCATGAAGGGGGCTGACAGCCAAATAAAAACCCTTTGGTTTATTTACACCTGACTGACCACTTGATAGTACTTTGTCCTGAGCCCAGGAGTGACCTAGGTCACACTTGTAACTTACACTTAATTAAAGAATTAATCAAGTTGTACTTAAAATATATAGTGACACAGTCTGCTGCTATTAAGGAAAGAAGTTGCTTGTTTGTATATTTATATTATGCTTGTCACCTTAGCATGTAACCCAGTGTTTATTGTTCTGCACTACCATGTGCCAGGCGGGCTTGTTTCCCAAGTGTGGTATCTCATTTGCCACACAAGATAGATTTGAAAATACAGTGGATACATTGTGTTCAACATCTAGGAACTCCTGACAGCCTGTCGTAGTGACCTGTCTGACCAGTTTAGAAATGACCCTTCCAAGCCAATCAGTTTATGCTCTCCCAGCCATCCTCGGTGCACCAAAGGAAGGCCATGATGAGAAGTGGGTGTATAAAATAGAGAGGCAAACAGCAGATTTCTTCAATGTAGAGTCTGAGGGAGAAAAAAATCTGCTTTAATACTTGTTCTTAAAGATACAGCGCAACTAATTTCCATTCAACATCCTTCCCAACCCCACTCTGTGCAATTAAACTTTCTTATTTCCTCACATCTAAGGTGTGTTTCTTTGCAGGTGCACACTCCACAGAGGTCATTTTGAGAAGATTAACATTCTTTGATGGGGAAGCAGGAATTAATTGAAATGTTATCACTGAACATCTCAATCCATTATTCCTTAGATATAAATTAGTTCACTGCAGCCTGTTTATTGAGATACAGATTATCAACAAACTGCTGCAATTGTGTCCACAGATTGCTCTTTCATATTTAAAAAAAAAAAACCCAGCCATAATTGCCACCACTATATGAACTTCACATTCCTAGCTCATCCAGAAAAAGCCAGAAGCAGAACAAAGTATTATGTTCTCTGACATTGTTCAGGCACTAGGTTTGTTACAAAAGCAAAACAGGTTTCTTGTTAGTCTAAAAATAAGATGAAAAGAATGGAAACTTTTGTCTGAATTCTGCCCCCAAGTCCCCCCCCCAAGCTGAATTCTGCATCTTTCTGACACACTTTTTGCACATTTGTTGATAATCTACAATTACCTCGTGAATCATTTGTACGTGCTGGTAATGTGACAGCCAAATGTATGTTTTCCTTGGAGACCTCCCATAGAGATGGAAACATGCAGCAACCAAATTAGAGGAAAACACACCCCTCCATGGCTACTTTTGGAAGCTGAGGAATTCTTACGTTACAGCAAACAGCATGTTAGCCAAGGGCGTTAACAGTGAAGTTCAACGCAAGGGGAAACAGGAGCAGAGCAGCATTAGAGAGCAGTATGCACCCCAAAACACCCAGTTATGCTCTTCCGCCTAAAGCCGAAATGGCCCCAAGTCACAAGATGTGGATCCTGACCTGGGTTTTGAACACTCAGGAGCACTCAGGTCTGAGAATTTTGTTCCCCCCATTAGAACTGTAGGGGGATGTCTGTGAAATTTGGATCTGGATTCTGCACACCTTGAGTTTGGGTGAGTGTTTAACTGATGGATTGAAATTCAGGGCTTCCCTCCAAAAACAGCTTCTAGCTCCTCCTTTCTGTTTCTAAAACATAATAGAGGCAAAATATAACACTGTCTTTGGATGGCAAAGAGGAGTGAGCTGGATAGAGAAGATCCTCCACACTCCCTCAGCTGGGGCCCAAGTCAGGCCTTCTATTCCTCCATCTGTGAAATGGGGGGATATGTGGGGAGAGGAAACCTCCTGTACAGACACCCTAGCAGCACTCTTCCAGCATTCTCAGCCTGATCCTGCCACCCTCACTCACATGAGTAGCACCTTACTACGTAAGTCAATGTCCATGGGACTATTTGTGTAGTAAGGCGTTAGTGTGAGAAAGAGTGATGGACTCAGACCTTATATGTGTGGCCATAGGCAGCTCTATTAAATACATCCTCTGTTACTTCCTCAGAATGTCAGTGTGTTGATGGGGCTCCGCTAAGGGCTGCAGTCTTTTGAGTCTAATGCTTGGAGTGCCTACAGTGCTTTCCTCTACATTTGTGGTAAACAGGGCATGCTTCCCAATGTGTAGTAGGGACTGGGTTATGTACCACTGCAGTCATACCAGCACTCTACACTGCAGTCACTTACAGTATTTTTAGGATCAACCATCTCTGGCCGGGATGATTTTAGCAGCAAGGGTGACTCCCTTAGGGGCAAAGAAATCATCCCACCCCATGTATTCGCTTGTGGTGGCCTAATTTTAACAAGAGGCTTCTGTGAGCGTATCAATGACTCCTATCTGATCTCTTGGGAAGCCTATTAAAAAACAAATAGTAACACCCCAGCTCTCAGATGGTGCTCTTCATCAGTAGATCTCAACGTGTTTTACAAAGGAGATCAGTATCATTATTTCCATTTCACAGATGGGGAAACTGAGGCACAGAGGTGAAGCGACTTGCCCAAGGTCACCCAGCAGGTTTGTAGCAGAGTCAGGAACAGAGTTCAGGTCTTCTGAGTCCCAGTCTTGAAACTCCGTAGGAAACATATCAAATAATGAAGGCTTAGCTACTCCTGTCCATTGTGTGGTACCAAAGTAGCAAAGATGTACAATGACAGCTGCTAAGGGCTAGAAACTCAAAAGCAGGGAACTGTAACTAAACTTCCTTGAAAAATCGGGCCTCACAAGAATGAAGTTGGGGTAGAAAAATAAATGAGGCCTAAGAGGAAATGCAAAGATCAAGTAAGCCCGTGGTCTAGACACATCCACAGGTGTATTATTTGGCTACAAGACAATATTCTACACTTAATCAGGCACTTGTGGGACAGTAGTGATTATTTTTAAAGGTAAACATTAACTCTTTTGTCAACCTACCTTTTAATTTTTACAATCAGTTATTAATGATAGGGCTTTAAATAGAGTGAGCTGCATAAATTTTTAACATCCTGCAGCCTCATTATAACATAATTAACCATAAATTAATTATTAATGATTGCTTTATTACTTTGGGTTACATATTAAGGCCCCAATCCTAAAATTGGATCTATGGATGGATAAAGGCAATCTGAGGCCCTGGATTCAACATGGTATGAAGGATGCACATGGCCCTGCCCCCCACTTGGAAGGATGGCACAGGCCATCTAAAAAAGAGCCATCCGGTAGCCTGTTTGAGGAGTTGGGGGAAGGGAACTACCATCACTCCTCTTTAGGCAAGTCATGCAGGAAGTCTATAGAAGAGCCAGGAACTGAATCTAGATCACCTGAGTCCCAGTCCAGTGCCCTAACTACAAGACCACCCCATTTCTCCCCAGAATTGTTGTCATTACGATAACACTTTATCAAAACTGAGATTCTCTCCTAAAAATATAAATCTTCATTAAAAAAACAAGACCAGGCCCAAACTTGGAACCTTCCATTCTGATAGGATACTTCCTTGAAAGGCGCTGTGTGATGAGTGTTCACCCCACACTTGCCCTGAAAGGGTTAACGAAGACTAAGAAGGGGGCTAATTAACCTAACAAGCCACAGCTGAGGGGAATCAGGTGGCCAAGTAATCTCCTGACTGAGTGAGGGAGCAGAGCTGAAGAGGAAAGAGCTAGGCTAGGACTAAAAAGAAACTGGGAGCAGGAAGGGGGCTGCTGGGAAAGGCTACAGTCACTTCCTGGGAGGAGGGAGGAATGTTTGGAGGCTGCAAAGACTTGTACCAGTTGCTTTCTGGCAGCAGGGAGCGGTGAAGCTGGCAGACCCAAAGAAGGAAGGGAGCAGTGGAAAGTTAGGAGAGGGCTCAGGGAAAGGCAATAAAGGTATAAAAGGGAGCAGACCTTGATTGCTGACTAGAAGGTCCCTGAGCCATAACCCAGAGTAGAGGGTGGGCCTGGGTTCCCCAGCCAGCCACTGAGGGAGTGGCACTATGAGGCAGTAAATGGGAAGACTGCCCAGGATTGCTGGAGAAACCCTTTGGTATCCCAGAAAGGGAAAATGTGTATAGTGACCTGGCCGGAGGGCTGAGTCATGAAGAGGCGGCAGCAGCAGCTGGTGGAGTGAGAGAGAGGCAAAGAGACCGCATGTGACCATGGGAAGGGATGTTAACCTGTTGAGCTATTCCCCAGTATGAGGTACCATTCTACCAGTGAGTGGAGCCCCCTATCACAGGTTGCCTCAGTCAGTGAGAGAACTGATGGAGTAACCTTAGCAAAACCCTTTAGAAAATCCATAGAAAAGAAAAAAAAAGGTATTCTAAGTACAAATGGATTCTTTTTTTTTTTAACCAGAGATGGGCTTGACCCTGAAAACTAGATCCAGAACCACCATCAAGCTTGGAGAATGTCCATGTTCAGATCCTAAGTGTGTGACTGAGGCCCATGTCTAATATTAACCTCTTGTTGCTGGTTATAACTCTTGGCAATTGTCTAAAATCATGCCTTCAGGTATTAAGAGCTTAATAGATGGCCACATTGTTTCCTTACTGATCCTCAGAAATCTTTTATTGCACTGGGTCCAATCAACAACCTGAACTCCGGGCAGAGACAGATGCATCATGGAGGTGAATGCCTGGCTGCAAAGATGGTGTCGCCAGGAGGGCTTTGGCTTCCTCGACTACGGGATGCTATTCGAGGAAGGACTGCTATGCAGAGATGGTCTTCACCTTTCGAGGAGGGGGAAGACCCTATTTGGACACAGACTGACTAACCTAGTGAGGAGGGCTTTAAACTAGGTTCGACGGGGACAGGTGAACAAAGCCCACAGGTAAGTGGGGAACATGGAGACCTGGGAGATGGGTCGGAAACGAGAGGGAGTGTGGGCTATATTGGCAGAGAGAAAGGAGGGTCAGGACAAAACTGGGAGGCAAGATCAAACCAGTATCTTAGATGCCTGTATACAAATGCGAGAAGTATGGGTAATAAGCAGGAAGAACTGGAAGTGCTAATAAATAAATACAACTATGACATTGTTGGCATCACTGAAACTTGGTGGGATAATACACATGATTGGAATGTTGGTGTGGATGGGTACAGCTTGCTCAGGAAGGATAGACAGGGGAAAAGGGGAGGAGGTGTTGCCTTATATATTAAAAATGTACACACTTGGACTGAGGTGGAGATGGACATAGGAGACGGAAGTGTTGAGAGTCTCTGGGTTAGGCTAAAAGGGGTAAAAAACAAGGGTGATGTCATGCTAGGAGTCTACTACAGGCCACCTAACCAGGTGGAAGAGGTGGATGAGGCTTTTTTTAAACAACTAACAAAATCATCCAAAGCCCAAGATTTGGTGGTGATGGGGGACTTCAACTATCCAAATATATGTTGGGAAAATAACACAGCGGGGCACAGACTATCCAACAAATTCTTGGACTGCATTGCAGACAACTTTTTATTTCAGAAGGTTGAAAAAGCTACTAGGGGGGAAGCTGTTCTAGACTTGATCTTAACAAATAGGGAGGAACTCGTTGAGAATTTGAAAGTAGAAGGCAGCTTGGGTGAAAGTGATCATGAAATCATAGAGTTTGCAATTCTAAGGAAGGGTAGAAGGGAGAACAGCAAAATAGAGACAATGGATTTCAGGAAGGCGGATTTTGGTAAGCTCAGAGAGCTGATAGGTAAGGTCCCATGGGAATCATGACTGAGGGGAAAAACAACTGAGGAGAGTTGGCAGTTTTTCAGAGGGACATTATTAAGGGCCCAAAAGCAAGCTATTCCGCTGGTTAGGAAAGATAGAAAATGTGGCAAAAGACCACCTTGGCTTAACCACGAGATCTTGCATGATCTAAAAAATAAAAAGGAGTCATATAAAAAATGGAAACTAGGACAGATTACAAAGGATGAATATAGGCAAACAACACAGGAATGTAGGGGCAACGTTAGAAAGGCAAAGGCACAAAATGAGCTCAAACTAGCTACAGGAATAAAGGGAAACAAGAAGACTTTTTATCAATACATTAGAAGCAAGAGGAAGACAGGGTAGGCCCACTGCTCAGTGAAGAGGGAGAAACAGTAACAGGAAACTTGGAAATGGCAGAGATGCTTAATGACTTCTTTGTTTCGGTCTTCACCGAGAAGTCTGAAGGAATGCCTAACATAGTGAATGCTAATGGGAAGGGGGTAGGTTTAGCAGATAAAATAAAAAAAGAATAAGTTAAAAATCACTTAGAAAAGTTAGATGCCTGCAAGTCACCAGGGCCTGATGAAATGCATCCTAGAATACTCAAGAAGCTAATAGAGGAGGTATCTGAGTCTCTAGCTATTATCTCTGGAAAATCCTGGGAGACGGGAGAGATTCCAGAAGACTGGAAAAGGGCAAATATAGTGCCCATCTATAAAAAGGGAAATAAAAACAACTCAGGAAACTACAGACCAGTTAGTTTAACTTCTGTGCCAGGGAAGATAATGGAGCAAGTAATTAAGGAAATCATCTGCAAACACTTGGAAGGTGGTAAGGTGATAGGGAATAGCCAGCATGGATTTGTAAAGAACAAATCGTGTCAAACCAATCTGATAGCTTTCTTTGATAGGATAACGAGTCTTGTGGATAAGGGAGAAGCTGTGGATGTGGTATACCTAGACTTTAGTAAGGCATTTGATACGGTCTCGCATGATATTCTTATCAACAAACTAGGCAAATACAAGTTAGATGGGGCTACTATAAGGTGGGTGCATAACTGGCTGGATAACCGTACTCAGAGAGTTGTTATTAATGGTTCCCAATCCTGCTGGAAAGGCATAACAAGTGGGGTTCTGCAGGGGTCTGTTTTGGGACCGGCTCTGTTCAATATCTTCATTAACGACTTAGATATTGGCATAGAAAGTACGCTTATTAAGTTTGCGGATGATACCAAACTGGGAGGGATTGCAACTGCTTTGGAGGACAGGGTCATAATTCAAAATGATCTGGACAAATTGGAGAAATGGTCTGAGTTAAACAGGATGAAGTTTAACAAAAGACAAATGCAAAGTGCTCCACTTAGGAAGAAAAAATCAGTTTCACACATACAGAATGGGAAGAGACTGTTTAGGAAGGAGTACGGCAGAAAGGGATCTAGGGGTTATAGTGGACCACAAGCTAAATATGAGTCAACAGTGTGATGCTGTTGCAAAAAAAGCAAACATGATTCTGGGATGTATTAACAGGTGTGTTGTGAGCAAGACACGAGAAGTCATTCTTCCGCTCTACTCTGCTCTGGTTAGGCCTCAGCTGGAGTATTGTGTCCAGTTCTGGGCACCGCATTTCAAGAAAAATGTGGAGAAATTGGAGAGGGTCCAGAGAAGAGCAACAAGAATGATTAAAGGTCTTGAGAACATGACCTATGAAGGAAGGATGAAAGAATTGGGTTTGTTTAGTTTGGAAAAGAGAAGACTGAGAGGGGAGATGATAGCAGTTTTCAGGTATCTAAAAGGGTGTCATAAGGAGGAGGGAGAAAACTTGTTCACCTTAGCCTCTAAGGATAGAACAAGAAGCAATGGGCTTAAACTGCAGCAAGGGAGGTCTAGGTTGGACATTAGGAAAAAGTTCCTAACTGTCAGGGTGGTTAAACACTGGAATAAATTGCCTAGGGAGGTTGTGGAATCTCCATCTCTGGAGATATTTAAGAGTAGGTTAGATAAATGTCTATCAGGGATGGTCTAGACAATATTTGGTCCTGCCATGCGGGCAGGGGACTGGACTCGATGACCTCTCGAGGTCCCTTCCAGTCCTAGAAGCTATGAATCTATGAAAAATCTCCCACTGAAGCCAACGGGAATTTTGCCTGAATAGAAGCTGCAGGATAGGGGCTGCAAAATAAAGCTATTCCTAAAAGGAAAGGAGCATCATTCATTGCCTCAGGACTCTGCAAACACACACTCCCCAAGACTCCAACAGATGTTTCTAAATTTCTTGGCTGCTCAGAGGAACGCTTAAGAAGGTTTTATCTCCCCTCCCTAGACAACTGACATTTAAAAATTGCTTTTGACGCTAAGGACATAAAACTTCTTTCCTGACCATCAGTGCCCAGAATTGAGCTAGAATCCTCTGAAATCAAATGTCTGGGATATTATAGCAATAAACCATGAGTCATCCTGCTGGTTTAACCATGCTGCATTTCTTTCTTTATCCGTTTCCACAATAATCTCTATCGTGTCCTGAAACACATAGAATGCATTCGCCAAAGGGCTGCTCACAGAGATCTATCCAACTCGTGTGTGATGCCTGTCCTCACCCTTACTCCTCTTGTACTTCCCCCTACTTCCAAAACAAACAAACAAAAGGAAAGGGGGGAGAGGGAGAAATGCAAGCCCAAATACGCACATCACATGCTTTTGTTTACTTGTGAAGGGACTCTTTTCCCTCCTGGTAGTGCAGCTGCTAATTTCACTGTCAAGCAGTCAGGAGTGGCTCACAACCATTGTCAAAAGCAGGGCAGACTCCCTAAACTGGTGGTATGTTCTCTAATTATATTTCACCAACCCAGTAAGAAGTGTGAACTCCTGGATCACTGTAACAGTCTTACCATGGAGTGTCTCCTTAGACACAAATATTCCAGGTTACATCCAGTCCCAAGAGACCAGTCACTCACCCAGGTCGATTTGCAGCCTAGATCTCACACCAAAGACAACACTGGTAGCCATTCTATAGTAAACTAGCTAAAGTTTTATTAGCTAAGAAAAAGGAATGAGAGTTATTGAGAGGTTAAAATAGGTACAATATATGTACAGGTGAATCACAGTCTATACTTCCAAATGGTAGCAGAGATGTAGTAATTTGCCAGTTTCCCAAAAGTCTTTCCAGGCTACCCAGAATAACTTTGGGGATCTCAATCTTCTTGTTCAGTTATTCTGCCCTGTTAAAATCCAAACAGCCTGGAGATTCAGGATCTTTCTCTGAGTCCATACTTATAACTTCTTCTCACAGAAAACAAATGGACAGGGTCACCACCCTTGTGAGCTCTTTCTTTGATTGGCAGAGAGAGAGAGGAGCACATTTAGAGATTTTGATCTCTGATAATCAGACACAATGACCACTTGCCTTCAAATGCGCAAAAATTAGTATTTGCCTGTTAAAGTTCTTCATTTGCATTACACAGGGCTTCTTTCTCATTTGATGGGTTATTTAGTGACAGGTATAGACAATGTGAGTGTTTGCTATTGCATTACAACTGGAAACAGATAAGTGAAAACAATGCATGTAGCATCCCATTAGTTTTGATGAAGTTTAAACACCAAAGGCATTCTGTTACATTTAACAAATCACTTTCATCTATGCTAGTACACAAGTGAATTGGCCTGGCTTCCAGCTATGCTTTTGTAAGTGTTCAGTGAGGCCTGGGGCTTTGGCATGAGCTGGCACCTGGTCTACCAGTGTCGCATTCACACCACAGAATATAGAGTCAGGACCTAAGCAGCTAGCTGGGAATTTACGTAATTACAAAAAAAGACATTGTTAATATATCATCATGCATAGAAGTAAAGCAGCAATTCATAATTATTTCTTTATGCCCAAATTGTGAACCCCTTCCTCACAGGAAGGAATTTTTCACACACGTATCCCCCATTGAATTATCAGCCAAGTTACTCCCATAAGGGATTCTAGTCCAGACTGAATTTAGCTTCTTTTTTCTGTTTGTGATTTGTCCTCAAGCCATCTTCAATTTTTTTGACTTTATTTCTCACTCAGAATAACTTATTGAGCAATTCTCTGGAGAACTCTTTGTATGTACATTGTCCATGAGCAGTTCATTATGACTATTAATTATTCAAAATCTGAGCTGTCTTGGTTCATTTTGATTGTACATAAGGGTCTTATCCCATGATATTGTTTCTGTACCCTGACTGCATTCTTAGAATCGGGTTTCCAGTAGGAATACTTGTTTTCACCAATTCAAAGTTTTTCCTACAAATGTATAATGTACATTTAAAATTCACTGTTTGTGAACATTCCAGCTGGTAATCTCTTTTGTTAGAACACTTCTGGAAAGTAAACACAAAATGGGGGCACCATAGGTGAAAACAATAATTTTGAGTTTATAGTCACTGAAAACTGTTAATACAAGGTGGTGCACAGTGTGGTGGGGCAGTATAAACATACTATGTACATTACTTTTACTATGGATTAGGTTGTGATTTGAACTACACATCCATGATGGGGCAGAAGAGTGAGTAAGAACCCTCTTTACAATCTTACATTAGTTACCAGGACTTTGAGTCCAGATGTATAAGAACAAGTGGACATTATGCACCTGCTACGCCACTCAACCTAGAACAGGTAGGCAGGGAGTGGGTGGAGAATGGTTCGAACCTTAGTTTGCCTCTCCCAGTGGATTGACTGATGTGCGTGTTGCTATGTTTGGTTTCTTTTCATAAGCCAACAGGTAACTTTAACACATGCACGCCTCTTAGCAAGGGGGAAACAGGTATCTCTGAGGCACATTTTCTCCCAGGGCTACTCCTGAGACAGTGCATTTAATGCATTACCCCTGAATCTGACCTGATATCCAGGTCTGATTCTAAATGTACAGTCTAGTCCCATAAGAAAAATTGTACATGCCTCAGAGATTAATAAATCCAGGTGAAGCACCTCAGATGATCAACCCATTTTAAGAGTAATTCTTTAGGGGTGTAGTGCTGATGTAGGTGCTTATATGCCACATTACATCCTGTTTACCGGTGTAGCAGGGAAAAGGGGGATGCTGGTGGAAAAAAAATGGGATGCCTCTACATGA
Source organism: Terrapene triunguis (assembly GCF_002925995.2). Classification (NCBI taxonomy): domain Eukaryota; kingdom Metazoa; phylum Chordata; order Testudines; family Emydidae; genus Terrapene; species Terrapene triunguis. The sequence continues at coordinate 15,030,934 of NW_020664598.1, forward strand.
GCTCATCTTAGGAGGAAAATGCAGCCCGAAGTCTTTTTCTAACAATGGTCATGTACAGAATGGCAACCAGATATGGGGAGTGCAAGGAGAGCTTTAAACCATTTTGCACTCCACTCTCCACTTACATGCCGTGCATTTGGCTACGTTGGAGGATCTAGCCACATAGCTTTAAATCTCCTTTTCAGACTTCATTTTTTCCAATCTAAACCCACATTAGCTCAGTGTGGCACACTGTCTCCCTCTTGTAACTGGCCCACATAAAAAGACTGAGTCTTCAATGATTCTGAGCTGCAAAGTTGGTCCTTTAACTTCAGTAGTAGAGGCTACTGCTTTTTAGATCTAATGATTGTGAGTTCAATCCTTGCTGACAACACACCGAGAGAGTTGGCACACGAGCTTCACGGAAAACCTCTACCCTGGGATGAGATTGTGAATAGCACGAGCATCCCCAACACATGCAGATAAAGCTGTTATGGCTCAGCATCACATCTGTACACACACTATACAGGTAGCTCTCCTTTTTATCATAGGAAAAAAGCGTTTTGTTTACTGCAGGGTTTTTTTTTTCTTAGATCCCTATTTATGTGACTTCAGATTTTATTTGCTTTCTCTTTGCATGGGGTACGTGTACCAATAATCTCAAAAAAATTAGAATGGGATGACAAAGAGCCATTTTCATAATGTAACTATGGGTAAAAAGCCTTAGAGTGATTACCGGTAATTAATTTACTGCAAAATCATCCAGCTCTGCAGATTAGCAAATGTAATGCTAATAGTATGATACCTCATTGCACAGGTGTGGCCCAGGTATGCTAATGGCAGAGACAAGGGGTTCACAGGAAGTGGCCTGTACACAATGGGCCCAATACTGCATACATTGCCCACCAGCGATTCCATACACGTGTAATTTTGCATGTTGTATGGTCAGGCTCAGTGTATTTTATTATGCAGATGTAAAAAGTGTATTTTTTTATAATACACCATGCCCTGTATTTCTTGATAGTTTTCACATTATTCAAGAGGAGATATCTCGTTTATGGGTGAAAATACTAAGGCCTGGTCTACACTAGGCGTTTATGTCGACTTTAGCGCCGTTACATCGACTTAACCCTGCACCCGTCCACACCACGAGGCCATTTAGTTTGACATAGAGCTCTCTTTAAATCGATTTCTGTAATCCTCCCCAACGAGAGGAGTAGCGCTAAATTCGAAATGGCCATATCGAATTAGGCTAGGTGTGGATGGAAATCGACGCTAATAGCTCCGGGAGCTATCCCACAGTGCACCACTCTGTTGACGCTCTGGACAGCAGTCCAAGCTCGGATGCTCTGACCAGCCACACAGGAAAAGCCCCGGGAAAATTTGAATTCCTTTTCCTGTCTGGGCAGTTTGAATCGCAGTTTCTGTTTGGACACCGTGGCGAGCTCAGCAGCAGTGGCAAAGATGCAGAGCTCTCCAGCAGAGATGGCCGTGCAATCCCAGACTAGAAAGAGGGCCCCAGCATGGACTGATCGGGAAGTCTTGGATCTCATCGCTGTGTGGGGAGATGAGTCCGTGCTTGCTGAGCTGTGCTCCAAAAGACGGAATGCAAAGATCTACGAGAAGATTTCTAAAGCCATGGCAGAGAGAGGATACAGCCGGGATGCAACTCAGTGCCGCGTGAAAATCAAGGAGCTGAGACAAGGCTACCAAAAAACCAAAGAGGCAAACGGACGCTCCGGATCCCAGCCCCACACATCCCGTTTCTACGAGGCACTGCATTCCATCCTAGGTGCGGCCGCCACCACTACCCCACCACTGACCGTGGACTCTGAGGATGGGATATTGTCCGCGGCCGGTTCCTCGTCGGACATGTTAGCGGACGGGGAAGATGAAGAAGGAGATGAGGAGGACGAGGCAGTCGACAGCGCTGGCACCGCTGATTTCCCCGACAGCCAGGAGCTCTTCATCACCCTTACAGAGATCCCCTACCAACCGTCCCCCGCCGTTACCCCAGATACAGATTCAGGGGAAGGATCAAGCAGTAAGTGTTTTAAATATCTTAACATTTATTTATAACAGAACTTGCATATTTTAAATATTAACAATAACTAAAGTGCTTTCAAGTATGTAAACTTTTATTTATAACAGAACAGGAAGATTTGAAATATTAACAATGGGTAAAGAGCTTCTAAACATGTAAACAGGAAAGTGCAACAAAACGGGAATCTGAACAAAGGGTATCATGATTATTGTGTCTTTGGCCGCTTCAATGTATAGTCCGAACCATTTTAAGAAAATTCAATAATGTCCGCTTCATGATTACACTGCCCAAGACGCTCGACTCTTTTGTCCCTCCAAGGGCACCTAACCCAAAAACTGGTCGATGTGTCCGGGGATAGAGGCGAAATCCTCCTGGGAGAACTCCTCATAGGCCTCCTGCAGGTGTCTTTCCAGCCTAATTATCAGGTTCCTGGGCAGGGAGAGCTTATTAGGCCCCCCGTGGTATGACACGTTTCCATGCCACAACGCCAGCAGGTATTCGGGGATCATGGCCTTGCACAGCATAGCAGCAAATGGCCCCGGTTTCTGCAGGCTGTCCCGAAGCATCTTCTCCTTCTGGCTCTCCGAGACCCTCAGGAGGGTGATGTCTGGCATGACGCCCTGCTTTGAATTAGGTAGGGGACAGTTAGTATTGGGACTGCTTGCCCATTCCTTTACAGAACGGTAACCGCCGGTTTACAGCCACGCGGTTTACAGCCGCGAGGGGGTGGGACAGGGACAGAGTTCATGCTTGCAGGATTGCTGCCAGCAGAGACTCGCATTGCTTTCTATGTGAAAGGAGGCCAGTGCCACTCTTAAAGTTTTAAGCAGCCACAAGTCTACGGCTTACCATGTTTGACAGCTAGACAAAGTCCGGTGTCCTGCCCCGCTCCTCAGCTCGCCACAGCAAGACCGCAGGCACTGTAGGCGAGGGCCGAAAATTCGACCTTGTCCTCAGTGCGCGTGTGATAGGTGCTCTGCATGGTCTTGTTCACAGAGAAAGACTATGTTCTCTGTTCACAGATACATTGATCTGTCTCAGGAATTCACTCCCTTTTTCCAATTCCCACAGCCACATCTGCCCAGAGGCTAGCGCACATTAGGAGGAGGAAGAAGAGGACACGGGAAGACATGTTTGCTGAACTAATGGGATGCTCCCGAGCACAGGCAGCCCAGCAGACACAGTGGAGGGAGAACTTGTCCCAAATGCACCGGGCAAACATGGAACGGGAGGAGAGGTGGCGACAGGAGGACCAGCAGGCGACTCAAACGCTGCTTGGACTAATGAGGGAGCAAACAGACATGCTCCGCCGCCTTGTGGATGTTCTGCAGGACCGGAGGCAGGAGGAGAGAGCCCCACTGCAGTCTCTCTCTAACCGCCCTCCCCCGCCACCAAGTCCCACACCCCCCTCACCCAAAGTCCAAAGAAGGAGGGGCGGCAAGGGCCGTTAAAACTTTCTGTCAACCCCTGCAGACTGCTAAGGCACTAGAAGGCTCTCATTCCCCAAAATTTGAAAAGTCCTTTCCTACCCACCTCACACAAGCCCCCGTGCAAGTTTCACCCCCCACGTTTAATGTGTGGTTCATAATAAAATATTTGTTCCTGTTCATTACTGTTTCCATCCTGTTCTTTTGGAGGAGAGTCTGTCTGAAGGGGGGAAAGGGGCTTGGTAATTGGACAGGACAGTCACCTTTAGCAGGCTACAGAGGCGGGGTCAAGTCCAGCATCAGGACACATACACAGTGCGGTCACTGGTTACCCTGGTCAGTCTTGGAGGTGGTTTTCATGTTCTGGGGGGGGGGGTTGCTCTGTGACTTTGTGGCGGGGGAGGGCAGTTACAGATCTTATGCAGCGGTCCTTATCCTGGTTCACAGATCCACGCAGCAGGGGATCTGTAACCCTACTCCCCCTGCCAGAAAGTCACATAGCCGACACATACACGCAGTCCCCCCCAGGAGTGCTGGCAGGCTCCATTGAAATAACCAGTGCACTAGTGCGGAGCCTGTCATTCCGGGAGTTTAGAAGCATCATTTGCATCAGAACACTAAACCCGCCCCCCGCCACAGTCTGCGTCCCCGGTTTAAAACATTCCCGCGAAAACAGCAATACAGACAACGGTGTTCATTAACAAAGTAGAACTGATTTTATTTTTTGGGAAGGGGAAGGGGGTGAAGGGGGTATGTAAGTGGAGAGGATAGTCAAAATGAACTGAGTAAAGAAACGGGGGCAGGTTCAGCTTTTCTGTACACAAACTGAAAAGTCACAGGTTGCCCTGCTCACTCAGGAACCTAGCTTTCAAAGCCTCCCGGATGCACAGCGCGTCCCGCTGGGATCTTCTAATCGCCCGGCTGTCTGGCTGGGCGTAATCAGCAGCCAGGCTACTTGCCTCAACCTCCCACCCCGCCATAAAGGTCTCCCCCTTGCTCTCACAGAGATTGTGGAGCACACAGCAAGCTGCTATAACAATGGGGATATTGGTTTCGCTGAGATCACAGCGAGTCAGTAAGCTTCTCCATCTCCCTTTGAGACGGCCAAAAGCACACTCCACCACCATTCTGCACTTGCTCAGACGGTAGTTGAACAGTTCTTTTTCTGTGTCCAGGGCGCCAGTATAGGGCTTCATGAGCCAGGGCATTAGCAGGTAGGCTGGGTCCCCGAGGATCACTGTAGGCATCTCCACATCCCCAAGAGTTATTTTGTGGTCCGGGAAGTAAATACCTTCCTGCAGCCGTCTAAACAGACCAGAGTTCCTGAACACGCGAGCGTCATGAACCTTGCCCGGCCATCCAACGTTGATGTTGGTAAAACGTCCCCTGTGGTCCACCAGTGCTTGCAGCACCATTGAAAAGTACCCCTTTCTGTTTATGTACTGGCTGGCCTGGTGGCCCGGTCCCAGGATAGGGATGTGAGTCCCATCTATAGCCCCACCGCAGTTTGGGAATCCCATCGCAGCGAAGCCATCTATGATGGCCTGCGCGTTTCCCAGGGTCACTACCTTTGACAGCAGTACCTTGACGATTGCCTTGGCTACTTGCAGGACAACAACCCCCACGGTAGATTTGCCCACGCCAAAGTGGTTCGCGACTGACCGGTAGCTGTCCGGCGTTGCAAGCTTCCAGAGGGCTATGGCCACTCGCTTCTGGACAGTCAGGGCTGCTCGCATGCGGGTGTCCTTGCGCTTCAGGGCAGGGGACAGCAACTCACAAAGTTCGAGGAAAGTCCCCTTCCGCATGCGAAAGTTTCGCAGCCACTGGGATTCATCCCAGATCTGCAGCACTATGCGGTCCCACCAGTCCGTGCTTGTTTCCCGGGCCCAGAATCGCCGTTCAACAAAATCCACATGCCCCATTGCAAACGTGATGTCCTCGGCGCTGGGTGTCGTGGTTTCTGACAGGCGTGTGCTACTCTCGGAGTTCAGGTCCTCACTCCGCTGCCGTAGCCTCCTCGCCTGATTTCTCTCTATCTGCCTCTGTGAAAGGTGGATGATGAGCTGTGAGGCGTTGACAACGGTCACAACTGCAGCGATGGTCGCAGCGGGATCCATGCTCGCGGTGCTGTGGCGTCCGCGCTGTCACTGACCAGAAAAGTGCGCGAACTGATTTCCCGCCGGCGCTTTCAAGGAGGGAGGGAGGGCGGGAGTGACGATTGGATGACGACAGTTACCCAAAAGCACCCTCGAGACATTTTTTTCCCCCAGAAGGCATTGGGGGCTCGACCCAGAATTCCAATGGGCAGCGGGGACTGCAGGAACTGTGGGATAGCTGCCCACAGTGCACTGCTTCCAATGTCGACGCTTTCCCTGGTAGTGTGGAGTGACAAAGTCGAATTACTGTCCTTGGTGTGGACACACACGTTCGACTTTCTAATATCGATTGCAAATATTCGATTTAACTAAAATCGAACTACTCTCGTAGTGTAGACATACCCTAAGTGTTTCATTCTCCTGTCTACTTGGAGAATGAGCATCAAGATGTATACTTGCTTGCTATCCTGTTTCAAAGCACCCAGACAATGAATGTAAAAGTGATGAGCAATGGTATAGTGAACTATTGCATAGAAACTTGTCAAATATAAATATTAAAAAGCACTTTTTATGACTCATACTCATGTGAATAAATCAGAATTGTCTGTGAATATCAAAAGGGAGATGCATAATTAGATGGGCCTTTCCTGTTTTAATGCTGGAATGTAGTGCTGAGAAAAAGAAGAAGGGGGGGAAAAAAAACATTGCCACTTTTTTCCATGCTAATTTGTGTTCCTGGAATTTTGTTTTCTCAGGGTGCATGTCCCAGAAAAGGCTACACATCTGGAAGTATCATAGAAAGGATGGTCCAATAGGTAAAGCACAAACCTAGGCATCACCATTCTTGGGTTCCATGCCACGGACATGCTGTGACTTTGGGCAAGTCAATTAGTAAATTGGAGCTAGCAATACTTGCCCTTTTGGAGCTCTACAGATTCTAACTTATTAAATTATTCAACTCTTAAATTTGAATGGGACAGCATGATCTTACTTTGAAAAATAGACAGGGAATACCCCTTTCCAGTAGAGACCATTTTTTACATGTGAGTCTCAATAATGATGTTATATTTGTAGAATAGCTTTCATCCCAAAGCACTTTACAAACAATACTCCGGGATCATTTCAGATGCTACTGAAATGCTGGGTTGAAACACAGCAACTATTCAGTAAAGCAGAACAATGTTACAAAACAGTTGTAGGACAGGAAAGGAGCATTCTGTGGTGGGCAAATGTACCAGTAAGAAGTGTAGAAACTGCAGGGTGAGCTGAAGTAGGTAGAAGGTATTTATATTTTTGTATAGTACCAGTAGTATGCTAGATTCTTTACAGACAATACAATGAAGACAAGTGCCCTGCCATGAACATCTTGTATTCTAAAAGCCAGCTTGACTCCCTTACGTTGGTGAACAGTTACTGTCCAATTGAAGTCAATGGAATTATTTGTGGGAGTAACTGCTCACCAGTGTGAGAGAGGGAGGTCCCAATGGACAGTGTATACTTGGCTCTGTTAATTATGCTACTCTTTGTGGCAAATTTGTCCCCTTCTCCCCTCCAAATGTCTCTGTATTTTTTTTCATGGCACTCCCAGGTATGGAATGGCTTTTCTCAACTGGTTCACCAAGCCACCACCCTCCCCTGTCCAAACCTGCTTGCCCAGCCATGGCATTTTTATTTTATAAAGGCCATTTTTAAATTTTTTTTAAAAAAAGCAGGTGAGGGAGGATATTCCAGGCTATGGTACCACATGAATGAAAGTACAGAGGTGAGATCTGGAGAAAGACATGAAGGGGTGATTGGTCACATAGTTGAGGTAGAAGAACAGAACAAGAGAAAAGACAACTACAAAGAGGTAGAAGTAGTAGGAGCTGACTTGTGTAGGATTTTGAAGGCTAAAGAAGGAGCTACAGCTTGATGCTGAAGGTGAGGAAAAGTTGCCGTTAGTTAGAATTTTTCCATGACATTGGGATTATTCGTATAAAAGGTGTCATGGGATCTTCAATGGCCACAAGTGGGTAGGATCTTGGTTTTGCTTCTTATCCAAAAGACAGCATCCCCAGCAGCCTAGAGCCCCACAGCAGCATGCTGGGAGATTGATTCAGTAACAAATTAAAGTTCTAGTTATCAAGTCTCTGACATGCATTCCTTGGAGGTTTCCTATCCAAGCATGGTCCAGCCTGAGACTGCTTAGCTTTCAAGAGCTGATGGGATCACAGCAGAAGATGATATGGTTTGCATGCCATTTTACTGTCTTTAATCATTCTTGGTTATTTACTGGTATGTATAGCTCCAAAACTTTCTGCTGTTGAAATCTATTCAGAGGAAATAAGTGTACAGAGTGATTCCAATTAAAGATTGTCAGGAAGTGTGGGGTGTTTTTAATCCACACTCCAGCTTTAAAATTTTAAGCAGAGATTCGTAGGGATGAAAGTGAAAGAGCTCATCAAGAATATGTGGATCCAGGCCCAACAAACTTCATGAGCCATATTCCCAACTTCCATAAACCCTAATGTCACTGCATTGCTAAATGTGAATGACATTTACCTCAAACACAGCTCCTGACCAATCATTTTCAACACTCCAAACCAATTTTCCAGCATCTGGTTTTGGGTATAAAATCATTAAGTTTTTCTTCTTGTGGGGTGTGGCTGCTGCATGGAATTAATCAGAGGAGGTGACTGAACTCAACTTCTAAGTAATTACCTGAGACTGATAGAATTGGTCACTAGAGGTCAGCGAAGAGGGCCGGCCACAGCTGCCCAGCTCTGAGTAGTTGCAACCAGGATCTGCTCAGACTCTATCTCAGAGTTTCTAATAGAGTTTCTGAAGGTTTAAAAACCTTAGATAATGATCTAGTTTCTTTGGGGGGTTTATTAACATAATTAGTCATGGTCCTGTTGCTGGCATTGACTTGGATGGCCTCAGCAGTGAAGGTCTTCTCTTTCCCTGTTGATGTGGACTCTGAGACTGACTTGTGTCAGAATATATTCCAAGTTTCCTAGATACTGATCATACTCCTTGTTGTAAAACCTGTAAGGAGACCTAAGCCCTCTGCCCCACCCACTCCAAGTCTGGCTTTATTCTGATTTCTCAGTTGCATTTGGAGTAAAGTTATTGGAGAGTGTGGAGATGGATAAAAATAAAATAACAAATGAGTTTATGTTGAGTTACTTCCAGATGAGCTGAACTGCAACTGGACAAACAATCTGGAGAAGGAGATTGCCAGTTCTAGCTACCAAACCAAAACTCATCAGCAGGACATCAGGATTAATTCTGGTAATTATATGTCAAGTCACTGTTCACGGCTGCTTGTGGATCCCTTTTCATGGAAGTCCTATTTCATACACCAATAAAATTAATAATTTGATGCTCAGAACTCAGAGTAGGATTTGCAAGAGCAGTGAGTCGTGAATTGTTAATTTCAGTAATCAGAGGGTGGTACTCGGTGTGTGCACTTCAATGGGACAATGCTGAGCACTACTGAAAATCCCACCCATAGGGTATATTCCAGAATGCATCATCCTGATTTATAAATCAAATTTAGGGCCTAATCTTACTTTCATTTAGAGCACTGAAAAAATTCCCATTGCCATCATTGGGAGCCCAAGCTAGCTCCTAGTGCCTGCCAAACATTGTTGCTATGTTTTCCTCACTAAGCCTAATTTTTTCATTGCTACTCTAAACACTTTCCTTTCTTTGTCAGTTAATGATATGTATATTTCTAAGGTTAGTAAGCCCAATTCACACCACTCCCACCACCAGCTTGAAAGTAAAACAGAAACATAAAAGCATAGATAGCCTTTAAAATATATGCACAAGGGACATATATTTCATATTTTCTGCCTTTGACTCCACTCTCTTGTCTTTTTCTGTTACAGTAAGAGCCATAAAGAGACAATAATATGCTTAATGTCTCAAATTGTTCCCCTGAAAACAGCACAAAATATACTCAGATTATGCAGCAAACAGATTTGTACCTCCCTCTTTGTTGACATAATACAGTCATAGCAAGCCACAATGATTTCAAGCTTTGTTTTTTATTTCTTAATGTAGCCAATAAGAGTCCCTTGCTACTTGAATATGTTCTTTCCACAATGACAGGAAGAGATGGCGCTTCCATTTCTTTCTTTCTGGTGCATTGAGAAGTCCATACACACCACTAATAAAAATGGTGTTAACGTTACAGCAGACCACTGCACAATGATTGGCCAGTTGAAAACAAAACAAAACAAAAAAATCACCAACAAAGGGTTAAAAACATTTGCTGAATTGAAGTGAAAAAGTTGAAAAAATTCATTCTGAATCAACTAAAACATTTTGGTCCATTCAAAATAAAAAATATCTGAGGGTTATTTTTCTTTTTAATGTGACTAAAAAAAATTTAATGGTTTTGGTTTGAATTGCCCCTGGGCCAAAAAAATCCATGATTCACTCAGCTTGATAGCTGGCCTTTGGAAGCAAAAGATTTCCCCATTTCATCCTGGGCTGAGGCCAGGGCAATCGTAGTAGTGAAGTCACGCATCTTCTGACTCTCCTGGAAACAAGTCATACAAGCAGATTTATTTTGACAGTTTGGACTCCGGACATTCTTTCCTCTCTGCTGATTGGATATTTTCTCTAGCTTTCCGTCATGGTCCCTCCCCACTGACTTCTCCATATATCCTCTTCCCCTTTTCCTCTTCTCCCTTCTCGAACCCCTGAATGTCTCCTTTTTCCTCATGTCTTGCTCCTAGTAACTCATTCCCTCTGGTCACATCCACTCCTGCCTCCTAAGATATACATTTTCAACCTGTGTTACTGACATGACATTTCCCACCCATCATCCTAACCACATTGTTTGTATATTGTATTTCTTTCCCCCTCCTTTCGCTTGTGTTGTCTGTTTAGATTGTAAGCTCTTAGGGGACAGGGACCATGCCTTTCGATGTGTTTATACAATGCCTAGCATAATGCGACCATGATCCTGATTGGGGGCCAAAATACAAATATTAAAAAAGGAACAGCTTTCTGAACAGTTCTTCAGATTCATTTGCCATGTGCTTAACTAAGAGCTTTCAAGTTGGTTGCGATCAAATTGCCAAAAAGGCAAGCTATTTTCCCCCCATAAATCCTTACTTCTAATTCAGCCTCAGAATTGCACAACTTTTACTTTTAAAATGTGGGTTTTTTCCCCCTCTCTCATATTCTGAGGGAAGGGATGTTGATCTCTATCTGTGAAGCATCAGGGATGGCCACAGCTAAAGATGGGGCATTGGACAGGGTGGGCACCGAGCATTCTCTCTCTCAGGTGCTTGGCTGGCTGGTTCTTGCTCACATGCTCTAGGTCTAAGTCATCACCTGGGGTCAAAGGAATTTTCCTCCAGGTCAGATTCCCAGTGACCTTGGGGGTTTTTCCCCTTCCTCTGCAGTGTTTAGGTGCAGGTCTCTTGCCAAGATCATCTGAGTACATCTCACTTAATTATTTCTCTGCTGTTGCGGGGGCCTCAAGCACTGGTGCACCTCAGTCCCTCCTACTCTCTGTGGCACATAGCAGTCTGTCTCCATGAACTGTAATATTTTGGCCTACATTTTGGTTGTTGGGTTTAATGTGTGGGTGCTGGGTGGTGTTGGTCATCTCTGATGTACAGGAAGTCAGACGAGGTGATCTGGCAGTCCCTTCTGGCTTAAACTCTATGTTTCTGATGTGTAGTGCTGTAACATAAACTAATCATTTATCACATTTGTGTGTTTCAGAATAAACTTTTCTACAAATCGTCAGACTACTTGGAAAGTATATTCTAGTTGCCAAGGATTATTAATAACATTGCCAAAGTGGTGTGAAATTAAAAACTGTACAGATTATAATGAACCTGCCACTCAGTATAAATACAAGTGCACTTTCTCCCCTTTCAAGTGCCTGATTTTACCACCAGTCCCTCCCAAACTCCCTCCTAAAATAGAGGCCATCATTTGTTCAGCAGTTGGGAGAAAGGATGGTCTTGTGTTTAAACCACAGGCCTAGAAGTTCAGGTTACGTTGTGTTTGTAGCCCAGGACAAAACTTTCTTTTCTGCAACAGCCTACCCACAATAACACAAGCTGATAAGATTTAAAGAGAAAAAAAAAATCCAAGTCCAAGCAACTAAGCCATCAGAAGAGAAGACCAGAGACTGCTTCTGCTTTCAGACTCTATCCAGTTTTACTTTTATTATTTCAGGGCCTCTGTAAATACTAGAGCCGAATGAAACATCAACATTCAAAAATATGACATCAGTGAAAAAAACAGGGCAAAAAGTATTTTAATTGCCATTTCCCCCTTGTTTTCCATCCAGCTTTAATATACATACGTAAGAATGAAAGGAATCAGGAGACGTGGATTCTAGTCACACTCTTCCACAGCCTTCCTGTGTAACTGGTTGCGGCTACAGATGAAGTCTCATCGGTCTTCCTGAAGGAGAAGAGAGCAAATGCCCCAAAATCCTGATCTCCTCTACTGGAGAATTGGAGCTGTTACACCTCTGCTAGGCCGGCTCCTTGCCTGAGTCCTGTTGCTCCCAAGGGATGCTCTGACAGTCTCCCAGTTGCACCATCTCTCTCCTAATTGTCTCTCACCCCAGGAAGCTGCTTTCCCATGGAGGGAGTATTTGGGGCCTATGTGATTCAAGGGGCTGGGGAAGAAGATTCTGGAAGGACATGAGGGAGTTATGTATCCTGGCTGGGGAGGAGAGCCAAGGTGTGTGGGTGTTGAGATGGAGAAGTAGCTTCTATGGGGACAGAGTCATCTGCAGCACCACCACCATGCCATGACCCTTCTATCTCTAAAGTGGCAGAGGAAAGGGGCAGAAGCCCTGGACACAAGTTCTCAAAAGTCACAGATTACCCTAAAAAAAGTGAGGGTATGATCCAAATATTCTAACCCCTCTCCCCCGGTGTTTATAACCTCCCTCCGATGCACCTTTTTCAACTAAAAAGCCTTGATGTATGTGATATAACCATCTATTAACTCCCCTCCCCATTTCCAGATCAAGTACTGTCCCCCCCACAGAGACCGGTGCTATTGCAAGGCTGTAGGGTGCGGCACTACCCACCTACTCTGCTGCCATTGCACATGGAAACCATCTGCATCCACAAAACAAATACAGTTTTGGACAGTAAGAGAAAAAAATCCAAATAAAAAAAACTCTATGGGCCAGATCTTCAGGAGGTGTTAATCAGGGTATCTTCACTGAAGTCATTGGAGTTATGCCAGTTTACACCAGATGAGGATCTGGTCGTGCATCTTCAAAATAACTTATGTATTTTATCATCATACTGTAATATATATCAGGCTAGATCAGTGGTTCCCAAACTTCAGCAACCAGTGAACCCCTTTCACTAAAGTGTCAAGTCTCGTGAACCCCCTCCTAAAAATGAATATTTCCAGGGATTTTCTCCTTTATTTGAGTATAAATTATAAAAGCAGTGATCTGGGAAATATAAAATTTGTTTTTATGACATGCATATTACACACTATTTATTATTTATCATTACAGTATTTTTATTACATTATGAAAATGGCGACACTCTTCCAAGATCTCACTTTCGTAGCTTGTATCACTTTGAATAAGCCTGTTATAAGACAAGGCTCCTTTGTTTCATCAAGGAGTATCAGATGTGAAACGTCATGACAGTATTTAAGAAGCCAACTCAAAGAGTTCCTCCTACACAAGCATTCAGGTCTTGAGCAGTCCAGGCAAACAATGCACATTACAACAAAGCTTAAACTTGTTCTTCATAATAATTAAAAAAAACAATACTAGCTGCCTATTTAACTTTAAAAACAGCAAAAAGTATCCACCTCCCTTTCCATTTCTTATAAGGAGTCTTGAAGTTTAAATCTCCTCAGTGTGATAGATCTGCTTGCTTTGATCTGCTTAGCTCGTGGAAGTCCAGTGGCTCCAGGCTGCTGGCCCCATGCTGCCCGGGGTCCCTAGGGACAGCTCTGTCCACCATTGAGGAATTTTTTTCCAAGAACCCCCTGTAACATTTCGCGAACCCCCAGGGGTTCACGAACCCCAGTTTGGGAACCACTGGGCTAGATAATTACATCTACAAGACCCAATTCACCATTTTCCTGCACCAAATGTATAGTCATTTAGCCCAGTATAAACGGAATGCCAAGTGTATTCCAACTGTAATGGTAGCATTTTATACTGACTTTGCACCAGTGTAAAAAACAAGGTCCAGAGCAAAGGTGAATCAGGACCACAGCCTTTGTAGTTAGCTGTAAAATGCTATTGTTATGCAAGCCAGCAAGATACCAATTCCCTTCCCATTTTTTTCCAATTATTTTCCAACCTTCATCTTTCTCCTTTTAGCTAAATCTTCAACATTAACTTCTTAATAACTAGTGTGTTATGACAAATAAAAGTGAAGAAAAGGCATCACACTTGCTATATACAGTACATTTGAGAAAAGGTATTCATAGGCTCTTGGGTTATATATTTTAGAATCTCAATTTAAATGCAGATTTTTAAGTCCCCAGTTAAGGATCCATGAGGGATGTCTCTTACTTGATTAAAATACCATTAGCAAAAATATTTCAGACTTCATATTTCTTTTCTACAGAGTGAACCTAGTTAATAGTGAGTCCCAAGGAGAGTGAAATTTCTTGGATGAATTTTTCTCCAGGAATTTTCCGGTACTATAGTAATTCTCCAGGAAGGCTTATTTCCATATTCCAGACTTCCAATGCACTTACCCACAAAGGAATGAATATATTTTATCTAGTGTGTATATAAAATGCTTCCTTCTTTCTCTAAATTAATACTGATCTGTACAATAATCCCCAACCAACAGCAGCTCTTCCTGAGGGAAAAAGATAACATTTTGTCCTATATTGTATTCATAGATATAGGAGTATGACATTCCTGAAGCTTCTCTCTTGCAAACACTTTTATGTATTTGCTTACCTTTATGCATATATCTCAGCTGAATGATTTCAAAAGTATAAAAGTAAGCATACACTTAAATATTTGTAGGTACTGGGCCTTGGACTTCAATCATCATGGAAAAAATTTGTCCATAGGAATTGGAGTTATGCATATTGCAGTTTTCAAAAGTTACAGAAGAGACTTAGCATCTCAAAAGACACATAATATGCCAAGAACATAAAGAGTGGGAACTTGTTATTGATTCTTCTTTAACCATCATGTTATTTTCCAAAACTTCCTTGAACCAAAATGGAATCTCAGATTAGAGGATTGATCTGAATGAGTCTATTAAGAATTTTAGGCAGTCAGGGTGAGAAAGATCCTTTACTTTTATCCTGCCACATTGAAAGAGAAGGGGACACACAGAAATTAAACAATAACTAGCACTAACCTGTGAGTTCGCACTTCCATACAGTAGTAGTTGGGCTTACAAATCCTGATCCAAAGCCTGTTGAAGTTAATGGGAATCTTTCCTGAAAGCTGCTCTAAAACATGCCAGGATGGTATAGAATAGACCCTAAGATCAGGGAGCTGAACCACCCAGTGGTCAAATAGGTGCAGGTGCAGCTGAGATTATTTGTGCATCTAGTTTGCTTTTTGATTCTGATTACCCTTGTTAAAATACACTTCACCTGCCCTGAGCTCTTCATAGGCTAATAGCACTCAAACCACTTCCAAAAAAACCCCAAAAACCTATGTCCAGCTTGCATGTGATTGGCTGAGCCTGAAAAGGCCTTATACTCAACATTTCTGTGTCTGTCTGTCTATATGTATGTGATCCAACAATTTTTGATTGTCACATCTGATCAATTCCAAATTGTCAGGGAATGTTCTAGACCTCAGTGGCCAGAACCAATTGATTTTGATGGAAATTGAAAAACCAAAAGAGAGAAAATGGAGGACGTATGAAGCACCTGTCATCTTTTTAGCACAGTTGCATCTTCAAGTGCTCTGAAATTGTTTATAGATCAAACTGGTTGATGGCATCCATCCAGAATAACAATACTCCCATCTTATCTCTTTTCATCCTCCCAACAGAGTTTAACGTGTTGACACCCTGAATGACTTATATCCCATACAAATAATAATGTCTGGGGGATGTGGAGGAAAGCACAAAGACATTGGCATGGGGATGGAGAATGGGGTACCCTGATATGGGGGGATATGGAAGGGCACACAGAACCCCTGGCAAGGGGAAATTGGGGGACCCTGGTATGTGGGAGGGGACACACAGAATCCCTAGCATGGAGGGAAAGGGGGACTAGGGCAGACAGAGCCCCTGACATGTGGGGCAAGAGAGGGCCCTGCTATGGGGGAAATGGGAACACATAGAATGCCTGGCAGGGGAAGTTTGGGGGACCCTGGTATGAGGGGAAGGCGGGGCATACAGAGCCCCTGATGGGACAACATGTGACTAGGGTTGCATACAGAGCTGCTGGCAAGGGGAGGATGAAAAGAATGGGGGCGCATAGAGCCCCTGCCATAAGGAGAAGAGGGAATGGAGGGCATGGGGGAGGGGGAGTGGGCATGGGGATACACACACAGCTGCTGGCATGTGGGGAGAATGGGGAACTCTGGTATGGGAGGGGAGACTGGGGGATACCCAGAAACCCTGGCAGGGGGGAATTAGTCCCTGAAATAGAGGGGGATGGGAGGGTGGTACAAAGGGAGCTTGTGGGGTGGAATGGAGGAATGCAAGGAGCCCTTGGTGTGTGCAATGTGCTTGACGTAACTAGAGCAGCTATGAAGTAGGCAACCCCCACATCCTAGGTCACTCCATAGCATGGCTGTGAACATTACAGCCTCAGCTGACTTTTTTTTTCTTCTGAGAACTGATTGTGTATTCACTTCGGTCTGTTCCTGCTCTGATCAAAGTCAATAGCAAAAGTTCCACTGACTTCAATGAGAGCAGGATCAAGCCCCATAACCTTTTTTTTCAGGACATCAACCATGTCTTTTCCACTGTAAATATATCTTACATGCTGCCATCTGTTTGGGCTACTCAGACACTTAGCAGGTACAATTAACCTCCTACAACTATATCAGCTTTTTAAAAAAAAAAAAAAATCTTATCCTTATGGGTGAAATTTGAAATTAATATAGTCCATGATCAGAGATGTTTAAAGCATGTTAGAGCCATCAATAGACTGTCTAAATGTAGCTCTAAAGAGAGTGAAGACCAATTGGAAAGTTCCCTGCTGAGCAGCAAATCAGTTCAATCTGCATTCTTATTCAGTGGATACTGCAGAAGCAGAAATTTCACAATAGGCTGCATTGCAGTCAGCCATCCTTATCAATATTTTCTCTTCTCCTTTTCAAAAATGTTCCTTACTCTTGTGTGCACTTTTTCATTAAGAAATGATATAGGGTTTTTTTTTTAATTTTCTTCATACATGGTGATTTATTTCTTCATACAAATGTCATTTTTATTCTTTTATGATCATATTATTGCATTGCCAAGATGAAAAAAAAAAACTGTAGGAACTAGTCCATTTTTCAAATTTGCCATCAGTTTCCAGTCTCTGGCTATATAGCTAGGATGTTCTGCATAGAAAAAACTTTGCCACTCACCCCTGTGCCACCTACTGGCACAAAACTAAACAATAAGCAAAACAAGCATTTTGTAAAGGGTAAATGGTTTTTGTAAAGGGAAATCATGCCTCACCATTGTGCTAAAATTATTTGAGGGGATCAACAAGTATGTGGACAAGGGGGATCCAGTGGATATAATGTATTTAGATTTTCAGAAAGCCTTTGACAAGATGCCTCACCAAAGGCTCTTAAGCAAAGTAAGCTGTCATGGGATAAGAGGAAAGGTCCTCTCATGGATTGGTAACTGATTAAAGATAGGAAACAAAGGGTAGGAATAAATGGCCAGTTTTCAGAATGGATAAAGGTAAATAGTGGTGTCCCCCACGGGTTTGTACTGGGACCAGTCCTATTCAATATATTCATAAATGATCTGAAAAAAGGGGTAAACAGTGAGGTGGCAAAATTTGCAGACAATACAAAACTACTCAAGATAGTTAAGTCCCAGGCACACTGTGAAGAGCTACAAAAGGATCTCTCAAAACTGGGTGGCTACGCAACAAAATGGCAGATGAAATTCAATGTTGATAAATGCAAAGTAATGCACATTGGAAAACATCATCCCAACTATCCATATAAAATGATAAGGTCTAAATTAGCTGTTTCCACTCAAGAAAGGGATCTTGGAGTCATTGTGGATTGTTCTCTGAAAACATCCACTCAATGTGCAGCGGCAGTCAAAAAACCTAACAGAATGTTGGGAATCATTAAGAAAGGGATAGATAATAAGGCAGAAAATATCATATTGCCTCTATATAAATCCATAGTATGCCCACATTTTGAATACTGTGTGCAGATGTGGTGGCCCCATCTCAAAAAAGATATATGGGAATTAGAAAGGTCCAGAAAAGGGCAACAAAAATGATTAGGGATATGGAACAGCTTCCATATGAGGAGAGATTAATAAAACTGGGACTTTTCATCTTGGAAAAGAGACGACTAAGGGAGGATATGATTGAGGTCTATAAAATCATGACTGGTGTGGAGAAAGTAAATAAGGAAGTGTTATTTACTCCTTCTCATAACACAAGAACTAAGGGTCACCCAATGAAATTAATAGGCAGCAGGTTTAAAATAAACAAAAGGAAATATTTCTTCACACAATGCACAGTCAACCTGTGGAACTCTTTGCTAGAGGATGTTGTGAAGGCCAAGACTATAACAGGGTTCAAAAAAAGAACTAGATAAGTTCATGGAGGATAGGTCCATCAATGCCTATTAGCCAGGATGGGCAGGGATGGTGTCCCTAGCCTCTGTTTGCCACAAGCTGGGAATAAGCGACAGGGAATGGATCACATATTCTTATGTCATCTTTTCATATCTAACTTTATTTAACCCTAATTCTCCCTCTTCCTGATGTCTCCTAGTTCAGCCTCCATACACTGCTGCATGACACAAATATCACGAGAATGTTGTGTGTTGGTAGTAACATAATCCTTTCTCAATTTAATCTCACTCGTTGTACAATGTAGGCCAATTCCTAAGAGGTTCTGTGCATCACCAGCTTCCATTGAAGCCACAAGGAGTTGAAGGTATTCACCGGCTTTCGGGATTTGGCATTAGCTGGAGTTGGCTGCTAGGCGATCCCCACCAAACAACATCCAGTACTACAATATTTGTGCCTCCCTCCACTCTGTGCTGGGGAAAGACTCCGGCAATTGGCGCGCTAAGATTTCATCCCATTTTATAAATGTTTTGCTGCAATTTTTCATTTAGACTACCGTTAATATTTTTTCTTCTTCTCCCTCAATTTTTCAAATCTTCCTCTGAAAACATGTAATGATATTTAAATTGAAATCCCTAGCTACAATGGATTTGGTTGATTAGAAATGGAGTCTTCATGATGCAGTACCTTAATCTTCTTTGAAAACAGCACCTGGGGCTCCCTGCAGCTGTAAAATTACAAAAACAAAGGTGCGGGAGGTAAGCATATTGAAGAGAATTATTTTATAGTTCAGCATGTGGTGTTTAAACAGGAGTGTATGAATATATAATTTAAATAAATTAGGGCTTGAATACTTTTTCTTTCTTTTTTAGCTTCTACCTTTGCTATGTAATTTCGGTGTTTTGTTGTTGTTGTTTTAGTTATTTTGAAGGCACCTGGGCCTCGGTCTTCTCCCACTTAGACCAGTGTAAACCAGAGCAACTCTACTACAATCTATTTAGTTACACTTGTTTAAAACAGGTGGGAAATCAGAGATAGACCTCTACAGTATGAAAACCTGACCAGCTGATTCTCCAGACTGCACTATGGCTTCCTTTCCACTCTTTGCTTGTCCTTTCTTTTTAGATTATAAGCCCTTCCAGGCAAGGACAGTCTTTCACTATGTGTTTGTATATTCCCTGGCACAATGGGGCCCTGATCTCATTTACTGCCTGTAGCCATTGCTGTAGTATAAATAATAGAGATAACAATAAATAATAACATGATAATGCCTGCAAGCTGTGGTGGGAGACATCGGCCATTCCCCTTTCCTGAATCTTTTAAGTTTTCATCAAGAACCTGTCGTAGCATTTGGTTTGAACTATGGTAAGGAAAAAAGGAGAATGAAATCAAACTAAGGCCTGGTCTACACTACGAGTTTAGGTCGACTTTAGCCGCGTTAAATCGACTTAAGCCTGGCCACGTTTACACTACGAAGCCCTTTCTGTCGACTTAAAGGGCCCTTTAAACCGGTTTCCTAACACCACCTCGACAAGGGGATTAGCGATAAAATCGGCCTTAGGGGGTCGGAATTGGGTTAGTGTGGACGGAATTCAACATTACTGGCCTCCGGGAGCTATCCCACAGTGCCTCATTTTGACCGCTCTGGACAGCACTCTCATCTCAGATGCACTGGCCAGGTAGACAGGAAAAGCCCCGCGAACGTTTGAATTTCATTTCCTGTTTGCTCAGCGTAGAGAGCACAGGTGACCATGCAGAGCCCATCAGCACAGGTAACCATGATGGAGTCCCAGTCCCAGTCCCAGGATCGCAGAAGAGCTCCAGCCTGGACCGAGCGGGAGGTACGGGATCTGATCGCCATCTGGGGAGATGAATCAGTGCTCGCCGAACTCCGAAGCAGTAAAAGAAATGGCAAAACATTACAAAAGATCTCCAAGGCCATGAAGGACAGAGGCCATAACAGGGATGCACAGCAGTGCCGCGTGAAAATTAAGGAGCTAAGGCAAGCCTACCACAAAGTCAGAGACGCAAACGGAAGGTCCGGGGCAGAGCCGCAAACATGCCGCTACTACGCGGAGCTGCATGCCATTCTAGGGGGTGCAGCCACCACTAGCCCAAGCGTGTTCTATGAGTCCCTCTCTGGAAACGGGGAAGCGGGTTCGGCGGACGAGGAAGATGAGGATGGAGAGAACATAGATAGCTCACAGCAGCAAGGAAGCGGAGAAACCAGTTACCCCAACAGCCAGGATATGTTTGTCACCCTGGACCTGGAACCAGTAACCCCCGAACTCACCCAAGACCCTGAGGGCACACAGGGGACCTCTGGTGAGTGTACCTTTGCAAAAATTACACATGGTTTAAAAACAAGCGTGTTTAATGATTAATGATTAATTTGCCCTGGCAATCGCGGCCAGTACAGCTACTGGAAAAGACTGTTAACGTGTATGGGGATGGAGCGGAAATCCTCCAGGGACATCTCCAGAAAGCTCTCCTTCATGTACTCCCAAAGCCTTTGCAAAAGGTTTCTGGGGAGGGCTGCCTTATCCCGTCCGCCATGGTAGGACACTTTACCACGCCAGGCCAGTAGCACGTAGTCTGGAATCATTGCATAACAAAGCATGGCAGCGTATGGTCCCGGTGTTTGCTGGCATGCAGACAACATCCATTCCTTATCTCTCTTTGTTATCCTCAGGAGAGTGATATCATTCACGGTCACCTGGTTAAAATGGGGCAATTTTATTAAGGGGACATTCAGAGGTGCCCCTTCCTGCTCTGCTGAACAGAAATATACCCCGCTGTTAACCACGCGGCGGGGGGGAGGGTTGAAGTGACCATCCCAGAGAATTGGGTGTGTGGGGGAGGGGAGTTAGCTGGGTTTGTGCTGCATGTTAAACCTGAAATCGCAGCCCCTCCTTTTACATTGCAAACCCATTTTAAATGGCATGGGTGCTTGGTATGGGAAATGAGGGCAGAACTGTTTGAAACCATCCCCACATGTTAAGAAGGTTAAAAAAGCCCAAAGACTATATGTCTTACCATGGCTGCCTGCAAGCTGAAATCTGTATCCTGGCACTGCGTGAGTGATCTCTCACACCAAACCAGGAGACTCTCAATATAAGAGGAAAAATGCGACCTTGTAACGAAAGCACATGTGCTGTGTGATGTTGTGAACAGCAAAATCTAACGTGAAAGAGTCTACCCATTGTTCTCTAAAATGTATCTTTTTTAACAACCTCTCCCTTCTCCACCAGCTGCAAATCTTACTCCTTCGCAGAGGCTAGTGAATATTCGAAGAAGGAAGCGAAGGACGCGTGATGAAATGTTTACTGAACTTCAGACTGCCTCCCACGCTGACAGAGCACAGCTGAATGCGTGGAGGCAGTCAATGACTGATTTTAAAAAAGCCCAATATGAGCGAGAGGAGAGGTGGCGTGCTGAAGAGGAGAAGTTGCGTGCTGAAACGCGGGCTGAAGAGGAGAGGTGGCGTCAACTTGTAATCAGAAAGCAAGAGTCGATGCTCCGGCTGCTGGAGCATCAAAGTGATATGCTCCTGCGTATGGTTGAGCTGCAGGAAAGGCAGCAGGAGCAGAGACCGCCGCTACAGCCCCTCTGTAACCAGCAGCCCTCCTCCCCAAGTCTCATTGCCTCCTCACCCAGACGCCCAAGAACACGGTGGGGGGGCCTTCGGCCACCCACTCACTCCACCCTAGATGATTTCCATAGCAATAAGTTTTAAAGTTTTAAATTGGAGTGTGTCCTTTTCCTTCCTTCCTCCCCCACCCATCCCGGGCTACCTTTCCAATTATCCCCCTAGTTGTGTGCTGAATTAATAAAGAATGCATGAATGTGAAGCAACAATGACTTTATTGCCTCTGCAAGTGGTGCTCGAAGGGGGGAGGGTAGTAGGGGAGGGTGGGGTGGTTGGTTTGCAGGGAAGTAGAGTTAACAGGGTGGTGGGGGAGGGGCAGAGGGTTCATCAAGGAGCAACAAACAGAAGTTTCACTCCGTAGCCTGGCCAGTCACAAAACTGGTTTTCAACGCTTCTCTGATGCGCACCGCGCCCTGCTGTGCTCCTCTAACCACCCTGGTGTCTGGCTGCACGTAATCAGCGGCCAGGCGATTTGCCTCAACCTCCCACCCCGCCATAAATGTCTCCCCCTTACTTTCACATATATTGTGGAGCGCACAGCAAGCAGCAATAACAATGGGGAGATTCTTTTCGCTAAGGTCTGAGCGAGTCAGTAAGCTGCGCCAGCGCGCTTTTAAACGGCCAAATGCACATTCCACCACCATTCGGCACTTGCTCAGCCTGTAGTTGAACAGATCCTGACTACTGTCCAGGCTGCCTGTGTAAGGCTTCATGAGCCATGGCATTAAGGGGTAGGCTGGGTCCCCAAGGATCACGATAGGCATTTCAACATCCCCAATGGTTATTTTCTGGTCTGGGAAGAAAGTCCCTTCCTCCAGCTTTCGAAACAGAAGAGACTGCCTGAAGACGCGAGCATCATGTACCCTTCCCGGCCAGCCCACGTTGATGTCGGTGAAACGTCCCTTGTGATCCACCAGGGCTTGCAGCAGCATTGAAAAGTACCCCTTGCGGTTTATGTAGTCGGTGGCTTGGTGCGCCGGTGCCAAGATAGGGATATGGGTTCCGTCTATCGCCCCACCACAGTTTGGGAATCCCATTGCAGCAAAGCCATCCACTATGGTCTGCACGTTTCCCAGAGTCACTACCCTTGATATCACCAGGTCTCTCATTGCCCTGGCAACTTGGATCACAGCAGCCCCCACAGTAGATTTGCCCACTCCAAATTGATTCCCGACTGACCGGTAGCTATCTGGCGTTGCAAGCTTCCACAGGGCTAGCGCCACTCGCTTCTCCACTGTGAGGGCTGCTCTCATCCTGGTATTCTGGCGCTTCAGGGCAGGGGAAAGCAAGTCACAAAGTTCCATGAAAGTGCCCTTACGCATGCGAAAGTTTCGCAGCCACTGGGCATCGTCCCAGACCTGCAACACGATGCGGTCCCACCACTCTGTGCTTGTTTCCCGGGCCCAGAATCGGCGGTCCACGGCATGAACCTGCCCTAGTAACAACAGGATTTCCACATTGCTGGGGCCTGTGCCTTGTGAGAGGTCCATGTCAATTTCCTCATCACTATCGTCGCCGCGCTGCAATCGCCTCCTCCTCAGCTGGTCCTGGTTTGGCTTTGGCATGTCCAGGAGGCTCTGCATGTTTTCCAGGACAATGCGCGTGGTGTTCATAGTGCTCATAATTGCCGCGGTGATCTGAGCGGGCTCCATGATCCCAGTGCTAGCTATGGCGTCTGGTCTGAAAAAAGGAGCGAAAGTAGTATCTGACGGACCAGGGGAAGAAGGGAGGGAGGGAGGGAGGGGCGAGTGACGACATGGCGTACAGGTACAGGGAATTAAAATCAAGAAAGGTGGCTTTGCATCAGGGAGAAACACAAACAACTGTCACACAGAATGCCCCCCCCCCCAAAGATTGAACTCAAAAGCCTGGGTTTAGCAGGAGGGAGGGGGGAAGCAAATGAATGCAGAATAAATCTATTTTTTACATCTTAAGACGACGGTGCAGCATGACTGATAGCCCTCGGCATTTTCTGGGTGCTTGGCAGCAAATACTGGGCGCTTGGCAGTAAGTCTTCAGGTCTATTGCACGATCTGATACCCACTGCAATATGACAATGATGGATACCAATCGTAATATGCTATCTACTGCCCAAAAGGCAAGGGGTTGCTGCTGTGTAGCAATCTAGCCCCACGTCTGCCAGCCCCATGTCTGCCAGCACCCAGATCGCCATCGGCCTCTTCTGGGTGCTTAGCAGACAATACTGGGCACTTGGCAGAAAATAGCATACTACGACTGATAACCATCATTGTCTGCCCGGGTGCCCATGATTGACAGCCGCTGCAGTACGACGACGACGGATACCAGTCGTAATAAACCATCTTCTACCAAAAGGCAAGGGGCTGGTGTAATGCAGCACCACGGCTGCCAGCCCCACAGCTGCCAGCACCCAGATCGCCAATGAAGGCTACCAGTCATGCTGCACCGTCTACCGCCAAAAGGCAGTAAGCTGCTGCTGCTGTTTAGCAATGCAGTCCCACGTTTGCTGGCACCCGGAAGAGATATGGTGACGGTGAGCTGAGCTGAGCGGGCTCAATGCTTGGCGTGGTATGTTGTCTGCACAGGTAACCCAGGTAAAAAGGCGCGAATCTATTGTCTGCCGTTGCTGTGACGGCGGGGGAGGGGCCTGACGCAATGTACCCAGAACCCCTCGCGGCACTGCTTTGCATCATCCGGGCATTGCGATCTCAACCCATAATTCCAATGGGCGCCGGAGACTCCGGGAACTGTGGGATAGGTACCATAGTGCAATGCGCCGGAAGTCGACGCTAGCCTCGGTACTGTGGACGCGGTCCGACGACTTCATGCACTTAGAGCATTTTAGGTGGGGACACACACAATCGGCTGCATACAACCGGTTTCTATAAAACCGGCTTCTATAAATCCGACCTAATTTTGTAGTGTAGACATAGCCTAACAAACTAAAGAACCTGGAATTCTCTCTCTCTCTCTGTCTCTCTCTTTATCTGACACGAGAATGATGAGTGACTTTAAGTCTACATTTTCAGTCCAGCCCCTCTTTTCAGCCACAATCCTGCAAACTCTGCTGCATGCACAGACTCATATATGCCTGTGAGAAGTCCCACTGAGTTCAATAGGGCCCTTTGCAGACTTTCAAGATGAGAGGGATCTAGTTGCTTGACTATCAACATAGTAGCAGCTGCTGGTCAGAGGGAACCACCATGGGAATCAGAAAATTCTAAACATTCCATGACAAGTCCCCTCAATGCTTTGGCAAGAGAGAAAGACACCAAAAATACAGCAGCCAGCATAAGAGAGAACTTGGGTGCTATCCACACAAAAGATGTCCAAACACATGCTTCCTATGCACACCCTATTCATGGCTCTTGGGCTGTGTGGTCTAGCATTTAGAGCTCATGGACTAGAGTCAGACCTTCTGACCTCTAGTCTCAGTTCTGGTGGGGATTATGGTCTAGTGGTGAGAGAGGTGGGACTGGCAGTCAGGACTTGTGGGTTTAGCTCTTGCATCACAATCACTCTGGACTCATGATTCTAACTGGCACAGCTGTAACCATTAGAAAACACTTTCCCATGGATTCAAGAATAAGGTGTCTGTAAGCAGTCTCTGTAATTCAGGGGTTTCCAAACAATGGCACATTACCACTGGAGGTACTGAGCTTAATGGTCCATCAATTCACTTCACAACAGTTTTTTAAAGAAATTGGTATGTGACTCAATTAAGTTGGGAACCGCTGCTCTCCAGTTATTTGAGGAATCTGGGCAGAACGAGGTCTGTGATCCTTCCCAGCATGTCCTTCCTTTCTCAAAACCAATCCTCTCTAACCTTTGGCTATGTTTTTTTCCCCATTTCCTACACTCCTCTGCCCAGTTGAAATAAGGATAGGCACAGTTTAGCTGTTGTAGGAAGGAACAAAGCACTCTCTTCTTCAAAGTGTTTCATTCCCTGTGAGACACTTTGAATATGTTCTTTTCAGACATCCCCTGCAGAGTGCTCAGGTTACCAAAGGGAGGCATTTGTTTACTTTCCTTTTAAAAAAACAACAGTTCCATTGGACATTGGAGAGCAGAATTCGGCCTCTTTTGGTCCAGAACATGTGTTTGTTCTCTAAAAAGTCAATGAAAAGAAACCCAAGGCAAGGACTACACTGAAATAGTATCTTGTTTCTTCATTTTTACTCTCCAGGACATAGACATCAAGCTGAGACTTGGGCAAATACATGAGGGAACACTCTCTATGCAGGGATCCTATTGGGTGCAGACAGAGTGAATGCTCTTGGGCAATCTCGATCTTTGTGGATGCAAACCAAAGAGGGGCAGTGCAAACACAAGCTGTTACTCACTAATAAAACTATCATAAAAAATGATAATGACCAAAAACTAATGGCAGTTTTATTTATAAAATGCTCCTGCTCTCTACCTCAGCCCTCACCCCCACCAAGGCACTTGAGGTAAAACAATTTAAAATACATTAAAACAAACAAACAAACAAAAAACACTTCTGAGTACTTGGGGCTAGATTGTGGCATTTAGCCACAGCCCATAATAAGGGCGGGTGCCCATGTAGTATAATGAAGGGAACTAAAGAGAAAGGGACAGGTTACAGGAGGGACCTAGTCTGGTAGAGCCAGGGGCTGAGGAATGTAAGCCAGGGTGCAGTCAAGACTGAGCTTCAGCACATCTAATAGCTCTCTTGCTAACAACTCTGCCTGCTTGCCGGATCCCTGAATGAAGCACCGCAGGGCAGCTTTGGAACTTTGGAAGCATTCCGAAAGCCCACCGGCTGGGCTGCACAGGGGAAAGAGCATTCTGCAACATCCCTTTAAGGGGTGCATCATACTCCACTCTACCCCAATGCCTCTGGTCAGCTCTGCTGGTTGATCAATGCACGAGGGGACAAAGCCATAGCCCGGCCTACTCCCTGTCCCTCCCCAACCCCTTTTGGGTAGGTTGTTCCCAGTAGTAACAACCCCTGCACTCCCCTGAACAGAGAGACTGCAATTCTGTCAACTCCGATATGGGCCGCACACAGAACTTCTACCTCATTCCTTCCCCATTGCTTCAAGGCTACAGAACACTACATTCTGCCCCTTTAATAAAAGTCAGTCAAAATGGGAAGAGGCTGTCCAAAATGAATGAGGGAAGAGGGGACTTAAAAGAGGAAAAAGTAATAAGGAAGCCAATAGTGATCCAACTAAAAAATTACAGCTCTGAGATATAAACATTTAAAGATGATTTTTAAAAGTGGGGAAGAGATATAACGTCAAGAATTTCAATGAGGTCCAGTTCAGCCTGGCAAGGCCCACCACTGCAATGGCTACCAAATTAAGGCCCTGAGTCAGGAAAGCACATAGTTCAAGTTAAGCATGTGCTTAACTGCTTTACTGAACCTGGGCCTAAGACTGGTGGTGGATTTCTTAAACAGGACAGCTTTTCACTGTAAAAAAATAGGTGTGTTTTTACTGGGGATAGCTAACCCAATGTAAAATCCTGGGGAAGACAAGGCAAAGTAGTTTTTCCCTCAGCGTAGCTAATTGAAGTAAAGCTCAGGTGTAGCATATAGGTTTGACCTCAACCACCTGCATCAATGTACAAACTACTTTTGCCTTGTCTCTATGACGATATTATAGTGAGATAGACATCTTGAGTTAGTGAACTTGATATAAAAATACACCCATTTTGCAAAGAAGACATAGCTTTAGTGTGATCTCTGAGTGAAGGATGAAGTTTGGAGGGAACAGGAACACTATGGAGAATAGGAGAGGGGTGTTCTTGAACGTGTGTGTGTGTGTGTGTGTGTGTGTGTGTGTAGGAAGAAGATAGTCAAGATTAAACAAGGAAGAAATCAATTAATCTCTAAAATGCTTTGGGCATTTTTTTTTCCTGTTCTAAGCAAAAATGTAATAGACTTGGGAGGGCTGACAGACCCTCGTTAATCTATAAAGTATATATCATTCGGCCAAAGAGTCATAAATGCAACAAGATCTCTTCCAAAGCTTCAAAAAGGGAAGAAGAAGAAGAAGAACCTATGGTAGAATGTTCACACAAGGCTCCATTATTATTTAAAAGTGGAAATAACTCAGGTTCTAGTTTCTTGCACCTTTTCATTTTCATAGGGACATTTTAAACATGCTAATAGTGGAAAATCAGGATTTTCAAATGGGAGTGAAGCGGAAGTAATACTTCCAATGAACAGAGCTTTTCTTTTTTTTATTGTTAATATCAGATGTTATTGGGGCATGAAGTTTACTGCTACAAGATTATTGCTTTGAAAGTAAAGAAGGGAATATCTGGACCTCCTAACTGAAAACCTTTTAGAACTTCTTGGGTTCTAGAATTCAGTCTTATAGAACTTGCAAGTACAGGATATTCTCTGTGGCTGAATCAAGATGCTGTAGTAAATGAGGCTGTTGTCTGTAGGACCCCTGAATTGTTTGTTGCAGAAGTTAGAAGTGTGTAGTGAATTAGACAGGGGATTGCAGAAAAAGAAAATCAGATCTTGTGCTTAGGCAATTGAATGCAACCCTGGAGAACTGGATTCTACCCATGTCTCTACCATTGAATTTCTATGTGATGCTGGGCAAGTCACTTAAACCAAACTTTTCACAGGTGACCAATGTGTGTTCCTCATTTTCTGGGTGCCTGATTTGAGATCCTGGGGTCTGATTTGCAAAAATGCTGAACATTCATAATTGCAACTAAAGTCAATGGGAGCTGTGCTTTGAACATCTACAGTGCTATAAAATGTGTAATACTCCGAGAAATCAGGCCCTAATGTCTCAAATTTGGCAACCAAAATTAGCTGACAATTTTGGTTTCCAGTGTCTCCATTACACATCTACAAAATGAAAATAATAATAAAACTTCACTTGGATGCTGTGAAGATAAAATCATTAATATTTGTAAAGAACTAATATATTATTATGAGAGCACCATAATAATGTCCATAAGGAAATTAATAATTCTGTATTGCATGGTTTGGATGGTATGTGGTATATATTGAATGGGGTCACACACTGAATGAGGAGCATAACAATAAATAGTGAATAGCTACCCATTCACTGGGTCTTGTGGGATAAATAGCATTTGAGTATGTAATTAAAGACCGTATAATATTGCAGATATGCAAAGGGGCCAAATTAAGATTGCACAGGCAACTTTAATTCTATTGTTCCCTAACTTTTGAGTGCTTGACTTTGTAACCTTAATGTACTTTGAATGTCCATAAGGACATATATATATATATACACACACACACACACACATATATATATATACACACACACCACACACAGAGAGACTAAGAGACTATAAATTGCTAGACTATGATATTTAAATTTATTATTAATGCAGCTGGAATAATCTCTCTTCAAAAACTATTAATTCTTGTCTATTTTCTCTTATAGTTCTCTTTCAAGAGAAATGACAGTGCAGAAAAGCCAGTTTAAGCTTAGCTACTGTTGTCCCCTGTAATAGAAGGCTTGTTAATTAGCAAACTGGGGATTTCACTATTAAAATTTCAATAATTGTCAGTTCCCACTGAAGGTAAGTAAATAAATCTCCTTTTTGAAAGTAGCTTAGGGTGACGATTGTTCATCTTTATGTAAAGTAGTGATAGTAGATAATGTTTTCACCCCTCAGCTCATAGGTATTACATGACCTGAAAATCAGACATTATGAAGTAGTTTGCTACTGTACTTAAAAAGTCTCTGTTAGTGTGTATTCTTGTAGCCTGTGAGCAAAACAGAGGCAAGTGACTGGAGTCATTGTCATTCATTATTTATTAAGTGCTTAGATGTGAATAGCACTGAACATACAGTTTCAAAGATAAAATCTTTCTTGTGTGGGGATCTATAGGGCTAGTAGGTCCCTGAGCAACTGCTACATCCATGACGCCCCCGAACAGCTCCGACAGAGCAACAATTGATGGGTTGTGAGCCTTGTGGGACCAAGCACCACTGGATGTCCCGCCCACAGGGGCGCTGACTGCTGGAGCCGACTATGTTCCCTCATTGGCACACTATTTAAGTGTTATACCAATAGAATAAAAACCAGCAGGATCTTATTAAGAGGGATAAGGCAAAGATGCCACATTTATTGTAAATATACTGATAAAGCAAAAGATAAAAGTAAACAATGTTGTTTGACTACTTATTTCTTATACACACACACACACATATATATAGAGAGAGAGAGGTTCATTCACACAATCATTCATTCAAGTTCTGTATAGGTGTTATAGTTACCAGCCTAGAAGTTGCTCATGCCAAGTTACTGGCCAGGTATCTTGGTCATGAGAATGGAGCCGAGTCTGTGTCAGATGCACCTGATGCTCCTGGAGGTTGGCAGCAGAACCAGAGACTCAAAGTCCTCAGTCTTGAGAGTCCATTCTTATAGGATTTAATTCCTATGTTAGTTTATGGGAGCTGTTTCATCCTGCTGTTGCTGACTCAATCAGCAGATGGCACATTCCTGTCCAAAGTGGCATATTCCTGGTGGCTCCCTCCACACTGTCCAAAGTTTGTGTTTCTCATCCTTCCAGGTGTTGGGGTGGATCCCAGTTTACCCTCAGGGGGTTGTCTGGTGGTCCTACTCGACACATTCTTCGGCCGATGGATACTCCCTTTCTAGGCTGGCACCTCCCTAACCATTCATGTATATCAAGCATTCATCAGCATACATTCCATATTTTAACCATATTTTAATTTACTGTTTCCACCACTTTCAGGGTGTGTGCTAATTCATTTGAGATTCCCGGCCCTTTAATCACAGAGGGTGGGGGTCTGTCCTAGGAGCCATTGAATGAAGTGAAAGTCACTTAACGGCTTTTAGTGTTTGTTTACATTGTATTAATTACTTCAAGAACAAAGTCAATTAACTTGTTTGTAAGTTTTACATAGTAACAAAGTATCTTTCACAGGATAGATATAATCAATGGTTTCTACAGACAGTAGCTTACAAGTTTTAACAGAAGACCCAAGAGATTTTTGTACTTGGTGAAACTGTTGGATTTTAAAGTGTGGGGTCAAATTATGAGGGGGTCACTGTCACTTGGGGGAATCACTGTTAGTACCTTCTTTAATATCCCTACATAATGCCTTGGAGAAACACCCAGAGGCTGTCTGTGCAACAAGGTAGATTCCTGGCCCACTGCTGAGACAGACTCTGTATTGTTCCTGTTTCCTCACCTTGATCCAGTTCTGTCTCAGCCTCGCTCCTGCCTCTGACCCAGCCCTACTCTTGCTTTCCCTGGCTCCAGACTGGATAACCCGGTTCTGACCCTCAGCGTTGATTCCTGGCTCTGACTCTAGTTTGACCCTGGGCTCTGGCCTCCAGCTTGACTCTGGTTCTGAGCTTTGGTTCCATTTTGCAGCTCCTGGCTCCTGCTCTGACAACTAGGTATGACCAATCACACCCTGATTCATGGCCCTGGAGAACTGATAATTATAGGATTTGCTCTAACTCCTGTTAAAGTCAATGGAAAGACCTCCATGGATGTTGGATCAGGGTATAGGGCCATATTTTGCTTTTGGACCCGTACATACTACTCTCATGAAATAGGAAGGCAGGATTTGTCCCTAAATTCTGTGCAGGTACAGTGCAATACAACAACAGCAGCATCAGTTAGTAAAAACATTTAGAGCAGGAGCTTAACAATAGAAGCACAGTACAACAATGTGATGGAAAGGTGCGGAGGTGATTGTCTTTGAGTGACTGGTTAGATGGTACACAAAATAGAACTGGACTCATAGTGATGAGGCATGATGGGATGTGTCATCTGTGTGCTGTTTCATGGGGGATGTGCTTGTAATGGCTGCTAAGCTGCATTATACTGTTCAGCCAGGTAGCACTGTGTGTAAAATACCTTATTTAAGCAAACTTCAGCCACACCTGGCAGAGCATTAAAGGATCTGATGATGAACACGTCTGGTGTGTATAAGAAACTCTGTGACCAGTCCATATCTGATACAGGAGCATAACATGGTGTCAGGAGTAAACTAAGAAGGAAAACAAAAGGAAAGCAGCAACAAAGATTGCAGACAGAAGGACCAACAGCAAAGTTTGCAGGCTATCATCAACACGCCACTCTTCAATGCCCCAGAGAACTTGAGCTTTGAAAAACCTTCAGAATGGACAGACTGGAAACAATATTTTGCAAGATTTTGCATTGCTACCAAGCTGCACAAAGAAGCTGGAAATATACAGGTATCGTCTTTAATTCATGCTATGGGGAACCAAGTAAACCATATCTTTAAATCCTTTGACTTTGCTGGAGACAGTCCCAAAGATGGCTATGAAAGGCTATGTCTGATGCATATTTTATACCTCGGAGAAATGTGGTGTATGAAAAAGCAGCTTTCACCCAAGAATTCAAGGACCAGCAGAAAATGTTGACTGTTTTTTACAAGAAATCTGCATACACTGACTGACAATTGTGATTTTGGGAATACAAAATATGAAAATATCAGAGACAGGCTGGTAATTGGGTTAACAGTTAGAACCTTTCACAGCAACTACAACTGAAGAGAAATTTAACACTAGCCACAGCTATCCAAATAGTGAAGCAGTCAGAATTAGTCAAACAGAACAGAAGGCAGAAGCAACTTGAAAACCTGAAACTAGCTTAGAAACTATAAACGGACACGTCAGTGTTAACAGTCATTATCATAAAACCCCAGAGGCAAAGAGAGACAACGCGCAGGCTAAGGACAAATTCCAGCCTACATGCACAATGTATGGAAAAAAGTCATATCCCAAGAGATAATGCATATCTAGCTAGAAGAACATGTGTAATACATGCATGAAATATGGACATTTTGCTGCTGTTTGCCACACCAAAATTGTTAGGGAGTTGACTCATATTACAGACAATCAAGAGCCATTGTTTCTGGGATATATCACTTTTGATATCACAGACCCTGCCTGGAGAGTGAAACTATTAACTTTAAAATTGACTTAGGGGCTAATGTCACAGTCATCTCAGAAGGGACTTACAATCACCTTCAACCCCTCCCAGAGCTGAAGTGACCTGACATAGCTCCAGACTAGCCTTGGAGTGATTCTGAACTGCATGGGCCAGGTCACCACAGAAACAACTTACAAAGATGAAAGCTCTGCCTTCAGAGTGTATGTGATGAAAGGATCAAAGATCAACAACCTTCTCTGCCACAGCATGGCAGCCAGGATGAGCCAAGTGAGATAGGTGGAAGAACTCGATGGAATATTTGATGTTGGACTTTTGAAAGGAGATCCGGTACACATCAACTTAAGAGACAATGCTGAATCATACAGTGTACAAACAACCCTACCAGAGGGAACTTGGAAGAGACTTGCTGCAGATTTATGCAAATTCAGAGGATATCATTACTGGGTCGCAGTGGACTATTTTTCCAGGTATATGGAAATAAGTTACTTGAAAGATATAACATGTTGCAGTGTTATAAAGAAACTGAAGTGCATTTTTGTTCACTTCAGTATTCCAGAACAACTAGTGACAAACAATGGGCCACAATTCACTGCAGCAGAATTTGTCATTCCAAACAAAATATGATTTTGATCATATTATTAGCAGCCCACATTACCCACAAATGAATGGAGAGAGCTGTGCAGACAGCCAAGAAATTCCTACAGCAGGAAGAGCCATTCCTTGCTCTTCTGGGCAGGGGCGGCTCTAGGCACCAGCAAAGCAAGCACATGCTTGGGGCAGCCCATTTGCAGGGGCGGCAGGGATCCAGCATGGGAGCTGAGAACCAACAGGGGGGCCCTGGGAGCTGTAGTTCCTTGGTTAGCTCCCTGCCTATAGAGCCAGCCCTGGAGCAGGGAAAGAACTACATTTCCCAGCATTCCCTTGGCCACTACCTGACAAACCCCCAGGACTCCCATGCCTATCCAACCACTGCCTGTCCCCTGACTGCCCCCCCAACCCCTGACCCATCTAACCCCCCCTTCTCCCTGCCCCTGACTGCCCCCCCCCGAACCTCCACCCCATCCAACCCCTCAGCCCCCTTACCGTGCCACTCAGACCAGCGTGTCTGGCTCCACACAGCGCCAGACACACTGCTGCATACATGCTGCCATGCTCCCCCGCAGAGCCACAGCCCCCTCCCCCCCAGCACCTGCCTTCCAGATTTGAACACCTCAAGATTCAGGAGTGCTCAAGCTCAGTTTGGGCAGCTGTTACTTCATTTCTCCCAAATCAAATATACTGATCCACTGTAACTTGCTGTAGAAAAAGTAGGATAAAATTGAGCAAGAAATGCTTCCCAGTGGTTATTAGGACTGGAATTGCTATTTTCAACAGCCATTGCCTTTTTTGTTTGTTTGTTTGTTTGTTTGTTTAAAAGGAAGACAGTGATATTGCATTGGCAAATTCCCCATAGAAAGAAAGAGAGGAACAAAAGAATAATAAAGGCACATCAACTTTTCTTCATTTATGTAGGACAGTCTTATAATATGCATCCAGATATCCTCCAGTCACACAAGCTGAAAATTGTTCCACTTTACTGCAGTTTTGTAACCATATGGGAACCAATCCTGTCTGTGTTCTGTGCACATCTAAAATTCCTGCTGAATGACCTGCCGTGGGAGCGAGTTACCAGTGACTCAGGGCTGTGGCGGAAGGAGGGTGCAGGTGGGGGGGGAGACAGAGCCCAGGGCTGGGGCGGCAGGGGGGTCCGGCGAGGAGCCCAGGGCTGGGATGGGGGGCAGCTAAAATTTTTTTTGCTTGGGGCGGCAAAAAACCTAGAGCCAGCCCTGCTTCTGAGTAACAGATCAACATAAATAGTGGCTCCAGCACAACTCCTGATGAGAAGACAACTCAGAACTATTTTTCCAGTTTTGGAAAAGATACTATTTCCAAGGTGGCCAGACATGAAGAGAGTGGCCAAATCAGATAAAAAGGCTAAAAGAGTTCATGAACACTTTTACAACAGATTTCACTCATTTAGAGAACTGCCAGATCTCAAACCTGGTGATCATGCTCATGTCAAATTGGGTGGAGAAAAGGAATGGGCAATTCCAGCTGTCATAAAGAAAAAGAACTCAGTGTCCAGATCATATGTGACTGAGACTGACCATGAAGAGTTCAACAAAAACTGTCGACATCTACAGTTTGTTCCTCAGAAAGACCAATCAACAGAGCAAACTCTACCGGTGGCAGATGCGGAACAAGAAGGAGATGCAAGGATTCCAAACTGATCACAGCCAGTTGTTGCAACTAATGGACAGCCAGATGACCAAGTTGTTGCACGTCCATGTCATGTAATTAGGAACCAGGATGATTCACAGACACTTAACAGATTGATATGTATTGAATTGTAAAGACTGTGTGAAAGTAAATATTGTAAATGGTAGGAATGTAGAACTTAAAGGGGGAGATATAATAGAATGGTAAACTGTATTTTACAGTTCAGCCACTAGGTGGCACTTTGTGTAAAATACCTTATTTAAACAAAACTTAGCCATAGGTGGCAGAGAATCAAAGGATCCTATGAGGAACACATCTGGTGCGTGTAAGCAAGCTCTGTAGCCAGTCCATATCTGATACAGGATTATGACAGGCATGGACCTTCTTCTTCACACATGCACAGCCTATTGTTATTGTGGGCATCTTCCTGGCTTTCCATATTAGGCTCAATTTAGGAACAAGGAGCCTGAATCTCACTTATGGTAAAATCCTTTGATACTGCTCTGGTGGCATAAAGAGGCCTTAAAGGGGAAGGAAGTGCTCTCCCCCAGTAATGTGCAGGTATGTCTTCATCATCAGGTCTTTGCTGGCCCTCTGCACAGTGGTGAATTTAAGCTCAATTCCCCCCCCCCCTCATGCAATGAACCAGGAGGAGGCCTGTGAATCACTAAAGACACATTTAAGTTCTACTTTGAGGGTTTTAGTGGACTAAATTCACCCTATCCTCCACACAGGGTGAATTTCACCCATAGTGATATAAGTGTACACTTGTGCATAGGTGCCTTCTTCTATAACGTCACAAGCTGCTGTACACTTTTCCAAAAGAAGGTGTAATATAAACACAATGGGCCAAATCCCTGTGTGCAATCCCATTGAAAGCAGTGAAGAATTTGGCCTGATACTTGAAAATGATCTTTAACATTTTTGATGAGTGACTTAATTCTGAATTTTAGATTTCCTTTTTTTACTGTTTCATGAAAATATCACATAAGTCAGAACAGAGTGCTTTACAATTGCAAATGACAGCCTTAAGATCTTATTATGGCTCAGGGAGCATTAAAGTATTAAAATCTTTCTTAAATTGTGGTAGGACACTTTCTTCTATATTAAATATGAAACATCTAAGTTAATGCAAAATTAAGGTAGCATGGTTAAAATAACAAAAACCCAGGAAATTTGGGAACTGTTTCCACCAGCAATGTTAATTTGGCTGCATTGCAAATCCTGGGTGCAAATTTATCCCTGAAAATTGAGCCTGATCCAAAACTCATTGATTTTAAGAGAGAGACTCCCACAAAGCTTTGAATGAGGTTTACTGCATGTCCCTTTGCCTGCCTGGCAACATCTTAGGGGCATTCATCTACTACCCAGTACTTGGGTTGTTGCTCAGAGAATGCATCTTTAATCTCTGTGGGGAGCTCTATAGAAGATTTTTCAGTTAGGCTGCCTAGAATTTGTACTGAACTACTGAGTGTCCCAATTGCCCTGATCACATTCCCTCCCTGGCCAGCAATGCCCTTGTTTGGGACTGCTCTGAAGTCAGTGGGAGCCCTTCCATTGACTGTAATGGGATTTAGATTGTATTCCTAATATGCTGCAGGCTCTTTGGCAGGCAGTTACAAACCTGGAGAGGACAACCTGTCTGTGACTGGGGCTTGTTTTTGCAGAGGCAGAAGCTGGCCCTGTGACTTTGGTTTCCTCTGTGATTTGTGGTATGCATTTCCCATCTTAAACAATAATATATTAATACATATTTAACCAAAACCCAAGAATACAAAATACTGCTTATGTGGCTCTGTAAAAGTTGCTGCTAGAACGTTTTCATTCTCTGGTATATTGTGATTGTAATTGTGCCACCTTAATATTGCAGCATTGCAGTAACTTAGTGCTGCACATTTCATGTCTTTTTTTTTTTCTCCAAAAAGAGAAAAAAACAACTATGCTATGGTTAATTATTTGAACAGTGATGTAATCACAAATAGGCTTCAGTGTTCACACTGCATTGAGGAGGGCATATGTTCCCACTTTTGCCACTGCTATTACTTAGCTGAGGGCAATTTTCTGTAAAACTGGATTCAGGGGGCAGAAGCACATTTGTTTATATTATTGTTTATTTGTATTGCAATAGTGCATAGAGTAAGGCTGTGGTGGAAGGAGTATGTTGGGTGGGGTGGGGCAACAGTATGCAGTACTGCAGAGATTCAGGGAAGCGCTACTGCCTATAGGGCAGCCCAGGGAGGCTGCCGTAACTTACTGTGTTTGCCTAAATTACTCCAGGAGCCACAGACAGCCCAAGTTTGGGATAATGCAAAAATGGCTGAAAGCCTCTCTTTCCCTGCACTGCAAGTTCTGCGCTGTGCTTCTAGAAAAGCAATCTCAGCCTACGTTTCCTTAATTTATTTCTAACCAAAATGTCCTTAATTCAGTAAAGGTATTAGTTACCCTGATCAGGACCATTTTTAGTCTTCAATTCAGGCAACCACATCTATTCAGCCAAGCACTTGAGCATACACTTAAGTGTCATTGACTTTAATGGGACTTAAGCATGTGTTTAAAGTTATAACACATGCTTTGCTAAATAGGGGCATTTGGGAGCAAGGCAATTGATTCCTTGGGGCTTGGAAAGACTCTTAAGGTACATCTACACTGCAAAAGAACCCCGGCGGCAGCAAGTCTCAGAGCCTGGGTCAACTGACTCAGGTTTGTACTACAGGGCTAAAAATAGCAGTATAGACATTCCCACTTGGGCTGGCAAGGGAGGTGGGTCTCAGAGCCTGCGTTCCAGCCCAAGCAGGAAGGTCTACACTGCTATTTTTAGTCCCATAGCACGAGCTCAAGTCAGTTGACCAGGATGCTGAGACTCACTGCCGAGGGTGTTTTTTTGCACTGTAGACGTACCCTTCAGTAGACTTATTGACTTCAGTAGAAGTTGGATCAGACATTTAGCCTTTTAGCTGACATTTGCTTTACCCCCACTGAAAGCCACAAAAGAAACCAAATTCCCTACATTACAGCAAATCCTACATCTTTTGGACATATTTTTCTGCATCTTCAAATTATGTGCAGATAAACTGGATCCAGAAAAAGTGAATGTTCAACTCATTCTTCTTACTCTCTCTCTGACTCTTCTTTTTTTATTATTCTTACTGTTTGATTCAATTTAGAGTAAAAAAGTATGTTTAATAATTGCAGCCACATCCATCTTCCATTACTAGATTTAAAGCTTTATTCTTTCAGTTATGTAGACAGACAGGCAGACAAAGAATTTCTGGATATCCTTTAAAATAAATTACATTTTATTAGAAATTGTCATTTTATGCATAATTATATATATATACCTGTATTATTTATATGTCTTGTACGCTGCTGAAATTATAGTCAAGTACTATACATATCCCTGGGAATAAAAAAATAATACTGTAGCATTTGTGATGCTGAAGGGATGCTTTCCAGTTGATTAGGCCACAAAATTGATTTACCTTTAAAGATTTTTCATATTGTAGCTCTTTACCTCCAGACTCCCAAGCGTGCTTCTTTTTAAAATCAGTCTTCACTGACAAGTGTTTATGACAAAGCAATAACGAATGGGGCAAGGGTCAGACACAAAGAGTTGGTGCCGCCCATAAAGTCTGGGGAAGCTTTTCAAAGGCACAAATGGAAAGTAGGCAGCTAACTCCCATTGACTTTCTGTAGCAGTTAGACACCTATCTGCCACTTGTGATTCTGAACATCTCCTCCTACTAATTTTAAAGTACCGGACTGTAGCACGTTATAATAAATTAGGAATTCTGAACAGAAGTCATCTTGGACTACACTGCTGGAGGCTCATCAAAGAAAAATGTCATCAGAAGTGCACTCATTAACTTCGTGCATATATTGTATTCCATCGTGGTGTATAAAGTTGCAGTTTCTGCTGATTGCTAAAAAGTTAGGATAACTTATCAGACAGTACAGTATTTATGCATAGGGCATGATTTACAATTTCTATGTGAGCCATTGGGTTTTTTTAAAGAGCCACTAAAACATGCTGTTGCATTATTGAACATGGCAAATATTATAGAAATTTCCCCCAGGGTGCTGATCACCAATATCCTTGGTTAACAGCAAGAAGGCTTGTATAAAAAGAGGGAGAGAGAAAACATTTCTTCATTTTTTATTCTTTTTTATTCTTTTTTTAAATGACAATGAAAAGAGGGAGTGCAGCTGCAAAAACTAAATTAGAGTAACACTAAAAATATAAATTAAATCCAGAGAACAACTGAATTCAGAGTAAACGCTGGAATTCTGTTCTTAATGCTATCATATCACACTTAGTTTCTGGGCTACCATAAAGCTCTAGAACTGGTATGATATCCTGTACACGTGCTGCAATGCTTAGGCTCAGTGGAATGAGTTAAGGATGAAATTGTAGTGGCTTTTAATCTATTTCCCTGCAGTAGTGGGTTTAAATTAAACAATTAAGGACACATTTTCAAAGCCCTGTACAAAGGGTGGACTCACCAAGGGAATTCACATGCAACTGCCAATTTGCTCTTGCAATTACATGACTTGTGTGTGCAAATACAGATGAATTCATAATGGATACATGTAAATTTTTCTGAATGAACACATTGTGCTGGGCTTTGAAAATACAATCCATATAATTGTATGTATCTATTATTATTATTACACTAGTATCTAAAGGCTCCAACTGAGATCAGGACCCTAGTGTACTCAGCACTGCACAAACACAGTCAGAGTTCTTGCTCCAGAGAGCTTATAGTATAAATAGACAAGACAGACAAAGGGTGGGAGACAGGCAAATCACCCCATTTTGCAGATGAGGAACTGAAGCAAAGAGTGATTAAGTATCTTGTCCAAGGTCACAGTGGAAATCCATGCCAGAACTGCAGGTTGAATTCAGATTTCCTGAGACCCATTCCAGTTCCTGAAGCACAACTTCATTTTTTCTCTTAACAGTAGTACCTTCACATTTAGATAGATATAAACCCAGCTGGCTAAATTAATAGGCTAGATTAAAATCACAGCATATAGTCAGCTGCACCTAAGTACCTTAGTTATAAAATAATCTTTCTATTTTCCTTTCCCTCCCTTTGGCCTTTTCTTGTTTTCTTCAGTAATTGGCAATTTCTTCTTTTAGTACATCAGCTTCATCATTCTACCTCCAAGGATTAGCTGACAGGGAAAAATATTACAGGTACGACCACTGACTATCACTTTATAAAAAAGCTTTTAAATAGCCAGCATCTTCCCAAGTCCTTCTCAGCAGTCCCATAGATCTGTCCCTTTTATTTTATGTTACATGCG
Organism: Terrapene triunguis; assembly: GCF_002925995.2. Classification (NCBI taxonomy): domain Eukaryota; kingdom Metazoa; phylum Chordata; order Testudines; family Emydidae; genus Terrapene; species Terrapene triunguis. The sequence continues at coordinate 15,071,302 of NW_020664598.1, forward strand.
GAGTTGAGCAAATAACACAAGAAAAAATGTCTATTGACATTTGTTCACATATTTAACCAAATTTGTGCTGGCAATGTTTACACCCTGTTTTGTATTTGTGTTACATGAAGAATCTAGATATTCAGGTTGCTGGCACCAGCAATTGCAGAAAATGATATTCAAAGAGTGTATGTATTTAGATTCAGTATATAGAAATGCTTAGGAAGTATACCTGTCCATAAGATTTAGGCACCTATGACATAGCTTAAAAATACAGCACAAATAATACCCTAAGTGCAGCAGTACAATTAAATATAATCCACCCCAAGAAGCCAGGCAGCTGAAAATGCAAATCTTCCTACCCCTCCAACAAGTCGCCAACCTTATAATTCCCTTTCTCATTTTCAATTCCCCTTCTCATGTGGGGAAATGACAAGCTTTGCAGTGTGCCCTGACGGTCAGCAAATTCAGGCTGTTTCAGATCAAAAGCTGGACAGATTCCAAAGCTGCAGGGCCCTTACAGAGAATTCCACTGCCAGCAGCCGCCTCTCATTGATACTCTCATGTTGGAAGTAAGGATATAGCCACACAGCAGCTGGGAGGATGCTTCCCAGCACGGGTAGAAAGACACGCTCTAGCTCTGCTTAAAATAGTGTGCTAAAAATAGCACTGTCGCTATGGCAGCATGGTGATGGCTTGGGCTAGCTGCCTGAGTACAATCCCACCTCATCCTGAGTATGTACTTGGGAGACTAGACCGAGCCACTGCCCATGCTGCTGTGGCCACACTGCTATTTTTAGTGCACCAGCTCCAGCAGAGCTAGCACAGGTCTGTCTGCTCAGGCTGGGAAGCACCCTCCCGCAGCTGCTTCTAGACATTGTAGCCCCATAGGATTATTTTGCTAGCTATTATATCCTACTAATCCAGCCAGCCGTAACAAATAATATGTTTCTCTTTATGAATTAATCCATTTCATATATGATTCTTATATTTTATCAGTATTAATTCCTATGAAATTAGGATGTGTTGAGACATATGATATGTGTTTCCTAATAATTATACATAGAATAAGTTTTGCTGAAATGCAAGAAGCCTACTGGCCTGTATCCGGTAAGATCAGCTAAATAGCTAAAAGTATGATCAGTTAAGAGCAGTGGTGAGCTGGAGCTGGTTTGCACCGGTTCACAAGAACTGGTTGCTAAAATTAGATGCCGGTGGAGAACCGGCTGTTAAAGGGCTGGGCGGGTGGGCAAACAACTCCAGTCCGCAGGCCACATCCAGCCCGCGGGACCGTCCTGTCCCCCACCTGAGCTCCCAGGAGTCCCAGCTGGGACCTCCCCCAGCACCTCCCTCGCTTCCCCCACCCCGCATAGCCACAGCCTGCCGAGCCGCTGGCAGCTCAGCTCCCCAGACCTGCTGCTTTGAGCAGCCGCCGGCAAGGTAAGGGAGAGGGGGGGCTGCGAGCTCCAGGGCCGCCGGGGGGGGGCAAGTGGGGCAATTTGCCCCGGGCCCCACAAGGGCCCCCACAAGAATCTGAGGCTCCCCCCCGGCCCCGCCTCCACCTTCCCCCCACCCAACCCCCCCATTCCCCGTCCCCTGACCGCCCCCCAGAACCTCTGCCCCATCCAACCCCCACCCCCCGCTCCCTGTCCCCAGGACTCCCTGCCCCTTATCCAACCCCCCCGGCCCCGGCCTCTTACCATGCCGCTTACCCCACTCAGAGCCGCGTGGTAAGGCCGGGGCGGGGCTGCGAGCTCCGGTCTGAGCGGTGGGAGCTCAGGCCCTGGTGGAGCCACTACGCCACTGCAGCACTGTCCAGGGCTGCTCCTGAACGCTGCGTGCTGAGACTCCGGGAGAGGGGGGAGGCGGGGGTAAGCGGCATGGTAAGGGGCCAGGGCTGGGGGGGTTGGATAAGGGGCAGGGAGTCCCGGGGATGGGGGGAGTTGGAGGGGGCAGAGGTTCTGGGGAGGGGCGGTCAGGGGACGGGGAACGGGGGGGGTTGGGTAGGCGTGGGAGTTCCAGGGGTCTGTCGGGGTGGTGGTGGATGGGGTCGGGGCAGTCAGGGGACAGGGAGCGGGGCGAGTTGGATAGGAGGTGAGGTCCTGGGGGGCAGTTAGGGTGAGGGGTCTCGGGAAGGAGTGGTCAGGGGACAAGGAGCGGGGGGATTGATGGGTTGCGGGTTCTGAGAGGGGCAGGACATGGGTGGGGGTCAGATGGCGGGAATAGGCTGTTTTGGGAGGTGGGTGGGCTTGTACTCACTGGGCAGTTCCCTACCGGTCTTCGGCAGTACGTCCTTCACTTGCTCCGGCACTGAAGGACCCGCCACCGCCGTGCCGCCGAAGACCCGGTAGGGAACCGGTTCCTAAGATTTTGGCAGCTCATCACTGGTTAAGAGTAAGTCAGCATAAAGGTTGGCAACCTTTGGCACAGATAGAAATGCTCCCTGAACTTTGGTGAACTGAAGGGAGGAACTACACACAACACTGAATAGGTTTATCCAGCGTCTGCAACCGGTTAGTAACCGCAGGGTATACCACAAACCTGAAAGTCGCCAAGAGAGCCTAGGTTGGCAGTTTTTGGAGTGAGACAATCCTTATTAATATGTAGAGAGATAATCCACTAACCTATAGGACAGGGGTAGGCAACCTATGGCACGTGTGCCAAAGGTGGCACGCGAGCTGATTTTCAGTGGCACTCACACTGCCCGGGTCCTGGCCACTGGCCTGGGGGGCTCTGCATTTTAATTTAATTTTAAATGAAGCTTCTTAAACATTTTAAAAACCTTATTTACTTTACATACAACAATAGTTTAGTTATATATTATAGACTTATAGAAAGAAACCTTCTAAAAACGTTAAAATGTATTACTGGCACGCAAAACCTTAAATCAGAGTGAATAAATGAAGACTCGGCACACCACTTCTGAAAGGTTGCCGACCCCTGCTATAGGATAAGGATACCCATAAATTTCTTAGGGTACGGAAACAAGATTTGGGTATAGTAGGTTGGGCCTGAATTACATAGCGTCAGGATCTTATAAAATACCATGTAAGGATATCTTATGGAGCCTTTTTCTTTTCTTTGTTCTCCTATATTCCATAGACTATCTTTTTATCTACCTATCATTCTATTTTCCATCACACTATCAGCTCAGCTTGTGTAGTATAGTATAACTACTCAACATTCCTAACTACTGGTGGAGTCAGAACCATCGTGTTATTGGGCATGCCAGAAGTAAGGCTGGTCCTTCACCTCCTATTACCGGGTCCTCAAGGAAGGGTATGGGTATGTTAGGTTAAGGTACTTATAATAAGAATGTTACCACCAGGAGTTTTGGAATTCTTTTACTGTTTTGCAGTGATAAGTTTCATAGCATTTATTATTCTTTTGTTAATCTCAATAAAGTTTTTATCAATTTGGTATTGTCCTTAGTGTAAGTGTTTTTGCCAAGCACCCCAAGAGTCCTCTCCCGATATAGAACTCTCTGAGTTCTCGGACCCTGTAGTCTGAATTGGACAAGAACCTATACATCTTCTGGTCGGATGTGATCAGTGGCGAGCCATAACAACTAACCCATCAAATTCAGGTCAACAACATACCCTTTTTGTGTGTTCATCCAATCAGAAAATGGAAACATACGACTTATTTGACCAGTCTCAACAAAGCAACAGAGCTTGAATTTAGAATATTTCCTGTCAATCACAAGAGTAAAAAAGAAAAATGCAAAGAGCTATTCATCAAATAAATTCAAATAATTAACACATTTCAGAAAACTACAATCTGCTCATGGATATTCCGTGATCAGAGAAAGATGCCAAAAATCATCAGATAAATTGTTTGCTGAGAATGAGTCACTTGTGACTAATTATTAGTGCTTCAGTCAAAGCCAATGAAAATCTGAGCCCCTGCCATCAGGTGAGAACGTATGTTATGTCTCATTCACTGATCTGAGGTAACAGGCTTCTTATGACACGTAGCAATATAACAGCAACAAAAGAATGTTATCTCTTTCTTTGTAGTTTTTTTAAAATTATCTTCTTACATATCCATATTACTACTTTATTTATTTTCATATATAGACCCAGATTCAGCAAAGCTAAGCATGAGCTGAAGAAAGATCTTAAAATGGAGTGCATACTGGAGAAAGATCTTAAATTCAAGTGTGTGCTTAAGTCCTTTGCTGAATCAGGGTGACAGGCAACTTTGTTAATTGGTCTGTATTTTACCCCTAAAGGCTTTTTGTCAGACTAAGAAGAACTATCAATATTCAAGAAAGCCCCTGTTGCTTACAGTTGGCATAAGGACTGCAATAACTTTTCAGTCCACTAGAGAGTAGTCCTTTCTTCTCATGTGAAAATGTGGAGTAATATATACAAGAGGCATAGCAACTAGCCTTCAAAAAAATAATGTATGTAAATTAGAGAGATAACTATAAAACAGTATTCGCACTGCTGGACAAAGAAGTGGGAGCAGAAAGAATGCATACATGCAGAGGAGTGCATTAGAAATGGGTGCAAGCCTGAAGTATGGATCCAGATTTTGAGCCCTTCCCTCCCACTCACCTCCCAAGTTCACACTGTGGGGAGGTTGGTTTGTTCTCATCTCTATTACACATGACTCTACTCACACAAGGAAGTTCTCTTTCAACTGATTGATTTATGATGAATAATGAATTTAGATACCATTCCCATATCCTTTCCAATCTCCTTAACAAATAGGAAGATAGTCAAAGTTGCACTGTGCTTAGAATGATACTTTTTTATTATTATTTTGACCTGTAATCAACACTTGCAGTATTTTTTCTTAAGAGGAAAATTCAAACATAAAGCTGGCAGCACAAAGCATTTGTATCTGATCCACTATAAATCTACAAAATGAACTGTGATTAATACATATAGGCATTTTAAGCAAGTGATTATACAAGGGCCATCAAAGATTCATGAATTCCAAGGGCAGAAGGAACTATTGTGGTTATCTAGTCTGACCTCCTGTATAACTTAGGACATAGAACTTCCCTCAAAATAATTCCCACAGCAGTTCTTTTAGAAAAAATATCCAATCTTGATTTAAAACTTGTCAGTGATGGAGAATCCACCATTGTCAGTAACAAGGGGAAGAAAAAGATTTCCAAGAAGCTACAGTGAAGAAGAAATTGTACAGATAAAAATTGCTATACATATTCAAATGTTAGTTGACACATTAAGATAAATGGGTGGGTCAAAGTTAGATAAAGTAATTTGAACAGCGAGTGAGCAGGACAATATTTTCTCAACGATCAGCAAGAGCACAGTGTGCCATCAGCCATAACAAAAAGTATCTAAAATGTCCTCATGTATTTCTTTTTTGGACTGTTTCCTCAGATAAGTACCACTTTTTTCTGACTCCCTCAGTGTCCTGGTAGGCTGCTGGCAGGGAACAACAGTGTTTTGGTGAGTCATACTGCTCTAATACAAATAAATTGCCTGGCTTATGCTGCAGCCCATAACAATTATTATGTGGGATTCTTTAGCTTTACAATATTTTTGATTAGCTTGGAATCCTGCATACAAGTTAGTTCTCCCATTGACCCTGATCCAAAGCTTGTTGAAGTCAATGAAAAGACTCCCATGGACTCCAGTAGGCTTTTGATCAGGCTCATAGAGCTTGATCCTGCACCCATTGAAGTCAATGTTAAAGCTCCTATTGATTTCAGTAAGGCAGGTTCAAGTACTTAAAGGGCATTTGCACCATTAGTTAATTTCTCTTTCCCCTACCTATCATCGGAACTATAGATCAATTCATCTCTCATGTAAGCACATTGAAGTAAATGGTTTTACACCAAAGATTAGCTTGGTCCACAAAGTCTGGGGGAAAAAAACCTTCCAATTAAAAAATGTTATCATTAATCGACGTTTACCAACCCAGCTGCAACAGATTCTTGCATAAAGTTTGAGGATGATACCAAGCTGGGAGGGTTTGCAAGTGCTTTGGAGGACAGGATTAAAATTCAGAATGATCTGGACAAACTGGAGAAATGGTCTAAAGTAAACAGGATGAAATTCAATAAGGACAAATGCAAAGTACTCCACTTAGGAAGGAACAATCAGTTGCACACATACAAAATGGGAAATGACTGCCTAGGAAGGAGTACTGTGGAAAGGGATCTGGTCATAGTGGACCATGAGCTAAATATGAGTCAACAGTGTAACTCTGTTGCAAAAAAAAAGTGAACATTATTCTGGGATGTATTAGCAGGACTGTTGTAAGTAAGACATGAGAAGTAATTCTTCCTCTCTACTCCGTACTGATTAGGCCTCAACTGGAGTATTGTGTCTAGTTCTTGCTGCCACACTTCAGGAAAGATGTGGAAAAATTAGAGAAAATCCAGATAAGAGCAACAAAAATGATTAAAGGTCTAGAAAACATGACCTGTGAGGGAAGATTGAAAAAATTGGGTTTGTTTAGTCTAGAAAAGAGAAGACTGAGAGGGGACATGTTAATAGTTTTCAAGTACATAAAAGGTTGTTACAAGGAGGAGGGAGAAAAATTGTTTTTCTTAACCTCTGAGGTTAAGACAAGAAGCAATAGGCTTAAATTGCAGCAAGGGAGGTTTAGGTTGGACATTAGGAAAAACTTCCTAACTGTCAGGGTGGTTAAGTACTGGAATAAATTGCCTAGGAAGGTTATGGAATCTCCATCATTGGGGATTTTTAAGAGCAGGTTAGATAAATACCTGTCAGGGATGGTCTAGACAATACCTAGTTCTGCCATGAGTGCAGGGGACTGGACTAGATGACCTCTCGAGGTCCCTTCCAGTCCTATGATTCTATGATTGAACCTATGACCCAGCTATTCATTCACCTGTCTATAGTGGGCTTGATTCACCCCTCCTGATGCATTCAGTAGCTCTACAATCTAACTAACTCAAATTTATTTAAAAAAAAATAACGAGGTGCAACATCTGTAAACAAAGATACAAAAGAGTATGTTTATCTCTTGTCTGATACTTTTATCCTGGACTGAAATTAAGCATCATGGATCTCAGTCGAAGAGTAAATTATTTTCATCAAATGTAAAGAATATATGAGTGCACAGAGTACTAGAACTCTTGAACAATCATCTGTGGATAAAAAGGAGGAATACACACCTACACCCACCTACCTCTATACCTAGCAAGAGAGAGAAAGTTAGTATACAATGCTAAGTTGTGGAAGCTACTGTGAAAATAGATAACTTTTCAAATCCACTTATCAAAGTGGTTGCATTTTTCATTTCAAGGCAAGTGACAAGATAGTAAATATTGATTGAAGGCAGTTAACTAGTATCTATAACATTGTATTAAATCACAAAATATCTATGTGCATTGGTAGGCTTTTGACAGTTCTGGTTATTTAAAAGCTGAGCTTTTTTTTCCTAGACTGAAACTTAATATCTATAATGGGGACTACCTACAGCAGTGGGTCTTAAACTTTTTTACTGGTGACCCCTTTCACATCACAAGCCTCTGAATGCGACCCACTAATAAATTAAACACTTTTAAAAATATATTTAACACCATTATAAATGCTGGAGGCAAGCGGGGTTTGGGGTGGCGGTTGACAGCTCGCGACCCCCCCAAGTAATGACCTTGCAACCCTCTGAGGGGTGCCGACCCCCAGTTTGAGAACCCCTGACCTACAGCCTTTGGGAGATTTTTGAAAAAAAAAAATATAGAGATAGGCTCAAACCCAGAGACTGGGTCTGAATCCAGATCCCAATTTTGCAGCATAGGCCCATCCATCTTTTATAAAATGGATTCAACCTGGAACACTGGATTCAATATATCCCTTCAGCAGCCCCTGCTGTTGAGATAAATCACTCCACTCTTCATCCCCAGTCCTGAGATCCAAATAAAGAGTGTTAGTAGCCCTTTCTACCCTCCCTCAATGCAAATCTTGAGACACAAGGGTTTAAGATGGTTATGGGAAGATTAATTTACATCTAACTTTCCAATTTTGATGAATCTGGCCTCTTAATAGTAAACAGACTTATTTTTAGTTTTGATGTTATGTACAATTCTCTGTAAAATAAAAGTCTCCTTTTAAGGATGACATATCATCCATTATTCTGAATTTCCTTCATTTATATTCTTCACTCTGGATGTTTCACCTCCTTCCAACTCCTGTACAGACACTTTAAATTCATGTGCCACTGAAATTAATGGAAAGTTAGGAGAAGAGGCTACTTCGGATAATACAGGTGATATGTGGTTGTCAAACTAGTCCATTTACACAGTTCATCTGATAGCATTTGAATAACCCTTAACATTATTTTATTATAGTTTTTAAAAATCCAGTATTAATGCATTTTCATTTAATTTCTAAGTATGTTTCATTCCTTTGACATTACAATATTACAGATAATATTTTAAATGTTCTGTCCATTTAACATCTCATTACTGATGTTTTGCCAAAGGTCACTTGTAATGTATGGTGTGAAATCTGAGTGTCTAATCTGGAAATAACAAAGATCAAAATTGTATACATAAGGGTTTTATGCAAATGCACTGTCTCTATAGATCTTGGCACCTTCTCCTGCATCTGAAAGGTCCAACCAATTCCCAATCAGTAAATCATGATTCAGCCACAGTTCACAGAGTAACTACTAATAAAGCAAAAGCAATCAGCAGGAGAAAACACAAATTTAAATCTGAAGTGGAAGAAGTATTACTCAGAGAGATGCCAGGAGAAATCCAGAGAAAGAAATGAGAATTCTTAGGGTCTGATCTTGCAGTCTTCATGCAGGCAAAACTGTGATTGATGCCATGTTAATTTTTCTGCATCATCAGTTCACCTGGATGTAAGTTGGGCATGGAGCTCTAGCAGTGATATTTTCATTCTTCCTTTTTTTCTCTTTGGAATGTTGTCAAGGCTGAATCCCCACTCTGTCACTCCGAGTCCAGAAAGTGGGGGCCCTCAAGGATTCTAAAAATTAATACTTTCCACTTCAGGCTTGTATTAAACTCCCAAGGTTACAGCTTTTCTCTGACTTTGGCTTGGTAAACGCTGCCACAACCCAAATGCAAAAAAAAAAAAAAAAAAAAAAAAAA